>NC_092026.1:302500-335000 GCF_042242105.1 Pempheris klunzingeri
TGTAACACACACAGTAACACACAGTAACACATAGAGTAACACACAGTAACACACACAGTAACACACAGTGTAACACACACAGTAACACACAGTAACACATAGAGTAACACACAGTAACACACACAGTAACACACACAGTAACACACAGTAACACATAGAGTAACACACAGTAACACACACAGTAACACACAGTGTAACACACACAGTAACACACAGTAACACATAGAGTAACACACAGAGTAACACATAGAGTAACACACAGTAACACACACAGTAACACACATTAACACATAGAGTAACACACAGTAACACACACAGTAACACACATTAACACACAGAGTAACACACACAGTAACACACAGTAACACATAGAGTAACACACAGAGTAACACATAGAGTAACACACAGTAACACACACAGTAACACACATTAACACATAGAGTAACACACAGTAACACACACAGTAACACACATTAACACACAGAGTAACACACAGAGTAACACATAGAGTAACACATAGAGTAACACACAGTAACACACATTAACACACAGAGTAACACACAGAGTAACACATAGAGTAACACACAGTAACACACACAGTAACACACATTAACACATAGAGTAACACACAGTAACACACACAGTAACACACATTAACACATAGAGTAACACACAGTAACACACACAGTAACACACATTAACACACAGAGTAACACACACAGTAACACACAGTAACACATAGAGTAACACACAGAGTAACACATAGAGTAACACACAGTAACACACACAGTAACACACATTAACACATAGAGTAACACACAGTAACACACACAGTAACACACATTAACACACAGAGTAACACACACAGTAACACACAGTAACACACACAGTAACACACACAGTAACACACATTAACACACAGAGTAACACACACAGTAACACACAGTAACACATAGAGTAACACACAGTAACACACACATTAACACACAGTAACACACACAGTAACACACATTAACACACAGAGTAACACACACAGTAACACACACAGTAACACATTAACACACACAGTAACACACATTAACACACACAGTAACACACACAGTAACACACACAGTAACACACAGTAACACACACAGTAACACACACAGTAACACACAGTAACACACACAGTAACACACAGTAACACACACAGTAACACACAGTAACACACACAGTAACACACAGTTTAACACACACAGTAACACACAGTAACACACACAGTAACACACACACTAACACACACACTAACACACAGTAACACACACAGTAACACACAGTAACACACACAGTAACACACAGTTTAACACACACAGTAACACACAGTAACACACAGTGTAACACACACAGTAACACACAGTGTAACACACACAGTAACACACACAGGAACACACAGTAACACACAGTATAACACATAGTAACACACACAGTAACACACAGTGTAACACACAGTGTAACACACACAGTAACACACACAGTAACATACAGTAACACACAGTATAACACACAGTGTAACACACACAGTAACACACACAGTCACACACAGTTTAACACACAGTGTAACACACACAGTAATACACACAGGAACACACAGTAACACACAGTATAACACACAGTAACACACAGTTTAACACACAGTAACACACAGTTTAACACACAGTAACACACACAGTAACACAGTAACACACAGTAACACACAGTAACACACAGTAACACACACAGTAACACACAGTAATACACAGTAACACACACAGTAACACACAGTAACACACACAGTAACACACAGTAATACACAGTAACACACACAGTAACACACAGTAACACACAGTAACACACACAGTAACACACAGTAACACACAGTAACACACACAGTAACACACACACACACTGTGATAACCTCCATTTTTCCTTTTTCCAGGTTCTGTTGCCTGAAGTCACCTGCTGAACATCCCTGACCTTTGACCCCTGGAGGAGCCATGAGCCATCATCAGAGCTCTCTGGGTCCTGGTCCCAGTCCTGGTCCCGGTCCCGGTCCTGGTGCCGTCCTCAGCGTGTGTGCAGTGAGTTCAGCATCATCTCAGACCGAGGCCACGTCCCGATGGGAAGTGAAGCCAGCAGCTCGGCGTGCTGCCCCCTGCTGGGTAACACATGTTAGTCATCAGAGCACGTGAAGTTATCTCGTGTGTCTCCTCCTCTCTCATCGCAGCCTCCTCTTCCTCCACGTTGCCATAGTGATGATGAAGAGGAGGACCTGAACGAGGCTCTTGGTCTTCAGGGTTTCCAGCAGATTCTTTGTCCCGCTGCTCGCAGCCCACCGGAGAAACGCAGAGTCTACGATGAGCAGGACTTTGAGGGTGAGACACCAAATCCTCAACTCAAGGACTCAACGGGGGGGGGGGGGGGGGGGGGGGTAACATGAACACGGAGCCATGAGCGTCGTTCGTGTTTGTGCTGCAGATCACCGCCACTTCTCTCCCCACGTCCATCATCCTCTCTCCAAACTGCCCACCGATGGCCGGAGGAAGAGGAGCAGCACAGGGAGGAAGGAGGAGCGGCGAGGCTCCGCCCCTAACGCCGCAGCCACCATAGAGGAAGACCAGGAGGAAGAGGAGGGTGATAGTGAGGAGGGACGGACGCCCACCAGGTGAGTAACACACCTGCAGAGTTTGGTGACACAGATCCACGATCGTGTTCCTCTCTGACTTGTAACTCCTCCCCCTCGCAGTGACACGCCCACCGTCTCGACCAATCAGGATGGCCTTTCACCCAGCTGCTTCATGATGAGTGTCGCTGCTGACGACGCTGACGAGGCTGAGACGCTGACATCTGTCGACCTGGAGGGCATCAAGAGTCAGTACACACACACACACACACACACACATGTTCAACATGTTCAATCAATCAATCTTTATTTATACAGCACAATAGGACAGTAGGAACTGATACTGATCAATATAATATAACAGTTCATCTGTGAGTAATAATAACAGGACTGATATCAGTACAAAGTGTTGGTGGCTGACGATCCACAGCAGCAGAACCAGGACCAGGATCCACAGGAACCTGAAAACCACAGCAGCAGAACCAGGACCAGGATCCACAGGAACCAGAGGACCACAGCAACAGGACCAGGACCAGGATCCACAGGAACCAGAGAACCACAGCAGCAGAACCAGAGAACCACAGCAGGAGAACCAGGACCAGGATCCACAGGAACCAGAGAACCACAGCAGCAGGACCAGGACCAGGATCCACAGGAACCAGAGAACCACAGCAGCAGAACCAGAGAACCACAGCAGGAGAACCAGGACCAGGATCCACAGGAACCAGAGAACCACGGCAGCAGAACCAGGACCAGGATCCACAGGAACCAGAGAACCACAGCAGCAGGACCAGGACCAGGATCCACAGGAACCAGAGAACCACAGCAGCAGAACCAGAGAACCACAGCAGGAGAACCAGGATCAGGATCCACAGGAACCAGAGGACCACAGCAGGAGAACCAGGACCAGGATCCACAGGAACCTGAGAACCACAGCAGCAGAACCAGGACCAGGATCCACAGGAACCAGAGAACCACATTAGGAGAACCAGGACCAGGATCCACAGGAACCTGAGAACCACAGCAGGAGAACCAGGACCAGGATCCACAGGAACCTGAGAACCACAGCAGGAGAACCAGGACCAGGATCCACAGGAACCTGAGAGGCTCCGGGGTAGATACCAAGTTAGTAACAGACATTAAAGAGACATGAAGCATCAGGATGGAGAGGAAGAGGAGGAGAGAGGAGCCCAGTGCATCATGGGAGTCCCCCGGCAGTCTGAGCCTATAGCAGCATAACTAGGGGCTGGTCCAAGACCTGATCCAGTCCTGAACTATAGGCTTCATCACTAAGGAAGGTTTTTAGTCCACTCTTAAATGTAGAGAGGGTGTCTGCCCCCCTGAACCCAGACTGGAAGGAGGTTCCACAGGAGAGGAGCCTGATAATGTTACACAAACCTAACACACACACACACCTCGCCACCTGAACAGGTAGCCACGGTGGGCGGGCGTCGCTCCCAGCATGCACGGGGACTTTGGGTGAAGGCAGAAAACACATTCTGAGGACAAACTGAAGGAATTCTTCCAACGTGAAAGAGCTTCCTGTCACGTCTTCATCTTCATCATGTGACCTGAAGCTGCTGACCTGAACACAATGCAACCGTCCCACAGGCAGCGCCCACAGCCTCTATCTATTGTTCCTGTGTGTGTTCCTGTGTGTGTTCCTGTGTGTGTTACTGTGTGTGTTCCTGTGTGTGTTCCTGTGTGTTACTGTGTGTTACTGTGTGTGTTACTGTGTGTGTTACTGTGTGTTACTGTGTGTGTTCCTGTGTGTGTTCCTGTGTGTGTTACTGTGTGTGTTCCTGTGTGTGTTCCTGTGTGTTCCTGTGTGTGTTCCTGTGTGTGTTACTGTGTGTGTTCCTGTGTGTTACTGTGTGTGTTACTGTGTGTGTTCCTGTGTGTGTTACTGTGTGTGTTCCTGTGTGTGTTCCTGTGTGTTCCTGTGTGTGTTACTGTGTGTGTTACTGTGTGTGTTCCTGTGTGTGTTACTGTGTGTGTGTGTTGCTCTGTCGGTCTCTCAGATGAACATGAAGCCTCTCTCTGCTCTGGTTGTGATCGACAGCTTGCTGTTGGACAGGCTGAAGGCCGACCTCAGTGAGTCCTCTCCTGTTTCTGCTGTCAGTGAAGCTGCTCTGTTTGTTTGATGTGTGGTAGAAACTGATGGAAACACTGCTGAACCTTCGACACCTGTGTGTTACTGCACTTTGTATGTTTGTTCATGTGTGACCAGACTCAATTGACAAAAACTGTAATTTTACACAGGAGCTGCTGCCTCCACCAGTTTGTGTTATTGTGTTACTTTGGTGTTTTAAAGGGTCAGTTCAGACCCAACATAATATATATTTAACACAAAATAACAGCAACACACTACCCGATGAAGGCAGCAGCTCTAAAATCCCTGTTTTAGTGAATGTAGTCTGGTGTGTGTGCTGTTTGTGGTTAAACCAAAAGGATCTTCCAGGTCTCTCTCTGTAGGGATCCTTTCCATGATGCTGTCACACACTTAGAATAACACTCTGAGCCTGTCAGTGGATCAAACAAGCTCTTTTAGTGGACCTACTGTGATCAGGTGCAGTTGTCCCAAAGGATCACGTTGCAGCCATTGCAGCCCGTTTGGTGGCTGCTGGCTGAGGTGATCTACTGGACCAGTTCCAACACTTTTACTACCTACCAGGGGGAGAAAGAGGGGAGTGACCCTTTAATTATTTGACGTGTTCCCTGATGAACACATGAAGGACGGTCAATGAGTGAGTAGCATGAACCATTTTAAACAGAATAAATCCACAAACTGTCAGACACCTGACAGGTAAATGTCCCACAAGTCAGCTGACTTCCTGTCTGAGCGATGAGCCCAGATTTGAATAAAACAAAGACACATTAACAGAAGCAGCTTTTTAATATTCAAACAATAAATGACAGAATGAACTCGTCGAGCTGATGAACATCATGACCTTCAGGTCACGTCAGCAGAAACAGCTGAACTCGTGTGTTTGACTCTCAGTCAGGGGCGCCGGTCAGCTGACCTCTCCGCTGAGCCTGATTGGCTGTCAGAGCCGATTGTTTCCAGGAAAACCAGAAATTATGTTAAAACGTTGTCTTTCAAGGAAAATCTCATTTTTCCAGACACCTGAAACTCTGAGAGCACACCTGTGTGTGTGTGTGTGTGTGTGTCTCATTTTACTGATTCTTCAGTGAAGTTCAGGGGAGCCTGAAACCTTGTTAGTGTAGAAAGTTCCCATGAGACCACCGACAGAGTTTCTGTGTGTGTGTGTTCTTATATTACACACCTCTTAATGGGTCCAGAGAACAGGAGAACCCCCCAGTTTGGGGCCCTCAGTGGTTTGTGGGGCCCTCTCTGAACTCTGTTGTTATTACTGAAAACTGTGTGTGTGTGAGTGTGTAAAGGATAAATGAGTGTGTTGTTAGTGGTTTTGACCTCTGACCCTCCCCCTATGCCTTTATGCCCCGCCCCCTCAGGTCACAGATTGGACGATGTTCCAGCGGTTCGCCGTCACCTGGTGAGGCGGAGCTCCAGAGGGCCAATTGTCCACGCCGCCAAAGATCAGACGCTCTCGCACCTGCGACACCTGCAGCCAGACCGCACACCTCATGAGGTCAGAGGGCGGGGCCACGACGACATTTCAGCTCACAATAAACACACGGATGCTTCAACTACCTACAACCCACAAACTCACTTCAACTCACATCTTAGCGGGGGGGGGGGGGGGTCACTGCCCACACACCAACTGACACCTCACCTGTTTACAGAGCACACACTCCAACGACCTCTGGCACTTCAGCTTCATCACACACTTCAACTGCTTTCATCTCTGACTGACAGATCAGATCGGCAACATGTCATTCAGAGCAGCTCTCATCACCACGCCCCTTTTTGGGGGGAGAACAATCCGAAAATTAGCAGCTGTAGCCTGATGTTAGCGGCACATGCAGGACAGGACAGCAGCAGCTAGCCTGTTAGCGCTCATCCTCTGTAGCTAGCAGTTAGCCTGTTAGCGCTCATCCTCTGTAGCTAATAACGGTCTACAGTTCAGATCGTGATGGAGAACAGGTTCTAGTGGCTCTGGGTTCTCTGTCGGCTGCTAACACTTCCTGGTTGGAGCTCAGGCTGCACTGACCGGGCTAACGTAAGCTAACTTATAGGCTATAAGCTCAGTGTGGTAAACGGGTGTCGGTACGACCCTCTGACCACGGGGGGGTCACTGACGGACCTTCCTGACCAGCTGGATGCTGCAGGATGAAGGACGTGACTGAAGGTGGATCACATCCATCTCTTCATGTCTCTGCTCTCTGAGTGGACGGAGACTCTCTGACTTCAGGAGCTTTCTGCTGCTTTGGTTTTGTGCCGCTGTTCTAAGTTCACTGAGTGTTGATCTGATGAGAAAATGATCGCAGCCAGGAGGTTCCTCGTGACGTGTCTCTGACTGCACTCCTGACGACTAGAGGATTTATATAATATATATATTTGATATAAGTAACAAATCCTCTCTCTCACACTGCTGTAAGATGTAGAAGGCTGATGATTTCCAGGTGTTCAGGACAACAGCTTCATCAGCGGCTGGTTCAGGTATGAACAGAACAGACGAGGCGACTCAAAACAATAGAAATGTCCAAAATGAGGCTGACAGGAGGAAAGACGAGCCGGCAGCCTGAGCAGGTTAATCCAGGTGGTATTGTGAACAGGTGACAAATGAGAGAGAGAGGCAGACAGATAGAGGCAGACAGGTAGAGACAGAGAGGTAGAGTTAGACAGGTGGATGCAGACAGGTAGAGTCAGATAGACAGGTTGAGGCAGACAAGTGGAGTCAGACAGGTAGAGGCAGATAGGTAGAGACAGATAGGTAGAGACAGATAGGTAGAGACAGATAGGTAGAGGCAGACAGGTGGAGTCAGACAGGTAGAGACAGATAGGTAGAGACAGATAGGTAGAGGCAGACAGGTGGAGTCAGACAGGTAGAGGCAGACAGGTAGAGACAGATAGGTAGAGGCAGACAGGTGGAGTCAGACAGGTAGAGGCAGACAGGTAGAGACAGATAGGTAGAGGCAGACAGGTGGAGGCAGACATGTAGAGACAGATAGGTAGAGGCAGACAAGTGGAGTCAGACAGGTGCAGGCAGACAGGTGGAATCAGACTTGTAGAGGCAGGCAGGTGGAGTCAGACTTGTAGAGGCAGACAGGTGGAGTCACACAGGTGGAGTCAGACTTGTAGAGGCAGACAGGTGGAGTCACACAGGTGGAGTCAGACTTGTAGAGGCAGACAGGTGGAGTCACACAGGTGGAGTCAGACTTGTAGAGGCAGACAGGTGGAGTCAGACTTGTAGAGGCAGACAGGTGGAGTCAGACTTGTAGAGGCAGACAGGTGGAGTCAGACTTGTAGAGGCAGACAGGTGCAGGCAGGTGGACTCAGGTGCGTCTCTCTCTCTGGGCTCAGTCTGTTCTGGCGTCAGGATGGTTGGTTTGGACCTGAGGACTCGGCAGAGGAAGGTACAGTCTGAGTTATCCTGGTTCGGTCCGGCTCGGCTCACTTTCATGTTATCGGACTATTGTTGTCTTTGTCTCGTCGTTTGTCCTCATTGAACACATTCGATCCTGATTTATGTCATAATTCAGTGGTTTAACGTCAGCGGTCACACAGACCGTCTACCTGCAGTGAAACCAGCGGGGGAAGAAGCTCTCAGATGTTATCACATGGTCTAAAAGGACTCGATTACAAGTAAATGTCCGGAGTTCAAAATGTTACTTGAGTAAAAGTAAAAGGTAAACGAATGGCTCCTTTTGCACTTATATAACTACAGAATACATTAACATGTTGTATCTCTAACAAATACATGAACGCTGTAGTTCGTTATCACTGAGCCAACTTTAGACACGTCTGCCGGGTAGATCAGTACAGGACTGCATTATGTTCCGTACAGATTAACCAGTAACTGTAAGTGTCAAATGGAGTAAAACGTACAATATTTGCCTGTGAGATGTAGAGGTGCAGAAACTAGCACAAGTCTGAAATACTGAAGTAGAAGCAAGTTCCTGAAGGTGCCTGAATTTCCCATCGGGTTTTGTAGGTATACAAAACTGTATTTCAGCACAGTACTTCAGTTAGTGTATGTATATTCCAGTGCTGCGTAAAACTAAGTCCTCGCTGTAAATGTTAATGGTTTACCCCGTGGGAACATTTGTCCCCAACAGAAGTTGAGGTCCCCATAATGTGATTGCATGTACATGCATTTATAGGTTTGTTTACTGTACTTGTGAGGACGTTGCATTATGGTACATTCATCCTGTGCAGTACTGAAAACAGTTATGTGTGTACATGTATTAGTGTCATTATAGGTACATGTACACCTGTTTCATACAGTCAGAATACGGAGGCCAGAGGCAACATATCTTATATATTAAGCGTTGGTCGTAGGTGGGCATGGTTCAGGTTAACGTTAGCGTTGTGGAAAGTACGGGGGTAACACAGGCATGTTTTAGGAATGTAAATATGTTGGTGAACTGACATTAACAGGACGCACCTCCCATTGTGAACAAAAACCAGGTCCCAATAATCAGTAATCAATAAATGTTAAGGTTAAATATTTCTATGTTTCTATTTTATGGTAAAACTGGTTGTAAACTGCTCTGGATTAACTGAACTCATCTCAATTCAACATTATTTGTCGTCTTGAGGTAACACGCTATATAAATAAAGATTGATTGTTTGATTTAGATAGATAGATCTACTTAATTGATCCCAGACTGGGAAACTGTATAAAGACTGGGACATTGTGAGTTTTTCTGCGTGTGCAGGTGTTTGTGGAGCTGAACGAGCTGGTGATCGACAGGAATCAGGAGCTGCAGTGGAGGGAGACGGCTCGATGGATCAAGTTTGAGGAGGCGGTGGAGGAGGAGACGGAGCGCTGGGGCAGGCCTCACATCCCCTCCCTGTCCTTCCGCTCACTGCTGGAGCTTCGAAAAACCATCTCCCACGGTGAGGAGGAGGCCTTCTGCTGCCCCCTGTGGACAGACACTGACACTGCCCATTACCACATTTTAAACTTCCTTAAAATTACCTAAATAAACCTTTAATCGACCCTGAAAACACCCAACCATCCGAATCCAAATCAGTGTGTTTGTAGCCAGAGATCCTTCAGCCATCCTTAAGGTTGAAAAACTAAACCCCTTAAAATACTTTAATTTGAAAAGCCCTTAATGCCTTAATTCATGTGAAATACTGAAGTCATCAGTGTTGTTATTATATCTAACAGCTTCAACACATTTGGTCGAATTCAGAAGATATTATGGGATTTTCTTGTGAATTAAGGATATTTTAAGGGTAAAATCCTTTAAATTATGCAAAATAATATCACATATAGGCCTTCAATTGTGCCCTGAATTTTTTATTTAGGGATGCAAATTCACTGGTTCGCCCCAAAGTTGAGTTGATGAATGGGTATATTATTTGATTGTAATATATCAATAATAAATGAATTCTAAAACATACTGTGAGTCAGTGTAAAGATGGTAGGACAGGGGTGATGTGGTCTGGATGTTATTTTTAGAACATCTACAGTATATTGAGGTCAGTGGGTCTAACGCAGAGCTGAAATGGAGAGTCATCAGCATACAGTGAGACATCCATCCATTGTTTGTACTGCTTATTCTTCAGGATCGTGGGGGGGGGGGGCTGGAGCCAATAGCAGCTTACATTGGCTGAAACACAGGGTCACCCTGGACTGGTCACCAGCCAATCACAGGGCTGACACCCAGAGACAAGAGACAGTCGTTCACAGTCACACCTACGCACCACCATCCCATCAGCATCCTACGGCATCCTACAAAATAAGACTAGTCCCAAAACTGACCCTTGACACCAGGTGTAGTGACGTCAGAGTGTGATGTCATGGCGTTGTGTTTTTAGGGGCAGTGCTGCTGGATCTGAAGCAGAGGACTCTGCCAGGGATCGCTCAGCAGGTGGTGGAGCAGATGGTGATCTCAGATCAGATCAAAGCTGAAGACCGAGCCAACGTCCTCAAAGCCCTGCTGCTCAGACACAGGTTCATGTCCTGACTACAGCGGCCTGTCCGTTCATCCATTAATCAATCAGTCTATCTATCTATCTATCTATCTATCTATCTATCTATCTATCTATCTATCTATCTATCTATCTATCTATCAGTCTATCTATCTATCTATCTATCTATCTATCTATCTATCTATCTATCTATCTATCTATCTGTCTATCAATCAATCAGTCTATCTATCTATCTATCTATCTATCTATCTATCTATCTATCTATCAGTCTATCTATCAGTCTATCAGTCTATCTATCTATCAATCAATCAGTCTATCTATCTGTCTATCAATCAATCAGTCTATCTATCTATCTATCTATCTATCTATCTATCTATCTATCTATCTATCTATCTATCTATCTATCTATCAGTCTATCTATCAATGTTTACTGTATATTTTTGTATGTTTGTATCATCAGCCACCCCAGTGATGAGAAAGATCACAGTTTGTTCAGCAAGAACATCTCTGCATCCCTGATGGACAGACACAACGGCCAATCAGACACCTCCAACAATCCGACGAATCACACAGAGGCTGACGGAGAGAGGAACAAGGTGAAAAGTCACATGTTGAACAATCAAAGTCTGAAAAGGCAGTGACTCCTGTCTTCAGTTCGATCGCCAGATCATTTTTGTTTATTTGCTACTTGTGCTAACTGGGGCTAGTGCTTGTGCTAACTGGGGCTAGTGCTTGTGATAACTGGGGCTAGTGCTTGTGATAACTGGGGCTAGTGCTTGTGCTAACTGGGGCTAGTGCTTGTGATAACTGGGGCTAGTGCTTGTGCTAACTGGGGCTAGTGCTTGTGATAACTGGGGCTAGTGCTTGTGATAACTTGCTTCATAGAAAAGTACAACCGAGAGCTAGAAGCAGCAACAGACACACATTTTGAGAGTTCCACAGGTAGTCTGACTTTTCTCCAGCCCTGTCCTCATCTGTCTGGTCTCTGCAGCATTTCAAGTAGTATCATAGAGCACCGGTGGTCCACAGACTCGGCTGGGTCACTCTAAGTTTGATTTAATGTCAGGATGTCAGGACTTCAAGGATTCAGTGAAGCCGTCTCTGCGGGAAGCCACAGTTGATTATTTTCAACTTGTGGCTCTGCAGGAGAAACCATGGCAGTGTCTGACAGAACTATCACATGTGTACAATAAGTGTGTGTACAATAATCTGTGTGTGTGTGTGTGTGTTCAGAAAGAGCCTCTCCTGCACTCCAGATCCAAGCATGAGGTGAAGTTAATGGAAAAGATCCCAGAACGAGCTGAGGCCACCGTCGTCCTCGTGGGTACGCATCACCTCCATTCATGTGTTCACACAGAGCAGCAGGTTCAGAGGGTTTAGTGCATCCCTCTGCTGTGTCTGCAGGCAGTGTGGGGTTCCTGGACCAGCCCTCCATGGCGTTTGTGCGGCTGCAGGAGGCGGTCCTGCTGGAGTCCGTCCTGGAGGTTCCTGTCCCCGTGAGGTTCCTCTTCCTCCTGCTGGGCCCGCCCAGTGCCAACATTGACTACCACCAGATTGGACGCTCCATCTCCACGCTCATGTCGGACAAGGTGAGTCCCTGCATAGTTAACACTGTCTGTCATGTTTGTGGGTATGAATCTGTATCCTGGAGGTGCTGAACCCATGTCATGTGGTAAATGTTGTTCAATGAATTCTGCCTCTGTCTGCTCCTTCAGCACTTCCATGAGGCAGCGTACCAGGCTGACGACCGCCAGGACCTGCTGGCAGCCATCAACCGGTTTTTGGACTGCAGCGTTGTCCTCCCTCCCTCGGAGGTCGGAGCAGACGAGCTGCTCCACTCGGTCTCTCGCTTCCAACGAGAAATGCTCAGAAAGAGGGAGGAGGAACAGAGCAGCAAACTGCAGGAGAAACAGACCAACAGTCAGCAGGATGAAGGTCTCCCCTTATATCAATGATGTTTGTTACCAATTTTGTTTTTGGCCATTTAAAGGAAATTTGACTCTAGTCTATCTTCTTCGCAGAATAAATCAGCATGCCATCAGCAAACAGTGAATGTTTCTTTCATATTTTTTTGGGACAGCATGTAAATCCTTCGTGTTGAAGTTCATCAGCTTAGTGATAAGACCGTCAAAGAGTTCCATTCTTCTCCTCCAGGTTCCCTTGTTCCCTCCAAACCCAGTGATGAGCCTCTGAGGCGCTCAGGCCGTCTTTTCGGAGGTCTGATCAAAGATGTGACTCGGCGCTACCCTCAGTATTTCAGCGACCTTCAAGATGCTCTCAACCCTCAGTGCATGGCTGCCATCATCTTCATCTACTTCGCCGCACTGTCGCCTGCCATCACCTTTGGCGGACTCCTGGGTGAGTCTGGGCTTTGGAAACATGGCGACAGATTGAACTTCCCGTTGAGAATACTCAAATCGCGTCAAGCTGATCGAGGAAAAGGCTACCTGGATTTTCAAAGACCTTAAATCATTACACAGACTTGTTCAGTTTCTATTAGTATGCTCTTTTTCCTGTGACACAGGGGAGAAAACGGAGGGTCTGATTGGTGTGTCGGAGCTGATAATTGCCACGGCGATGCAGGGCATAGTGTTCAGTGTGCTGGGTGCTCAGCCTCTGCTGGTGATTGGCTTCTCTGGACCGCTGCTAGTGTTTGAAGAGGCCTTCTACACCGTGAGTGCACCTGACAGAAAATCCACACATCTGGATCCAAATATTATATGTGACCAAATCAACACAGCATCTCTGTTACTCTGAATGGTCCACAAATCTGTGTTTGCTATCTATTATATATTATATTCATATATTATCTGTTTTAGCACCATCTCTGTAACCATAGTAACTGTGAAAAACATCTGAAACTCTGAAACATCTGTGATGTGCCTCAGGGCTCTATCCTGGGTCCTCTTGTGTTTGCCTTGTGCTGTACATGCTGAGATATTAAGTATGAGATAATAATATGCTCAGATAATAAGTATTTGAAGATTTACTTTTGGTCTTGGAAACAGCATCTTCACAACACAAGGTCCATTTACTTTCTCCGAAGTTTTCAACCACATCTCGTGTTCTTCCCTCTTACCACATTACCTAAGAATCAAATTTTGGTTAATTGGGAACAGATGGTCGTATATGGGCTGGAGACCACTGTGATGGTCAAAGATCTCTCACTGATGTCAGATGTGAACGACCTCAAACAGTCTCAAAGATCACTGTGTGGTTCTCTTTGGCAGCTCCTGTGGCTATAAGCAGGAACTGCAGGTGTGTTTTTGGACTTCACTCAAACAGAGATCCAAAAGGAGACATCACTGATGGTTTAGTCTGTTTGTCTTCATCTTAACGTAGTATTGTTTTTGAAGTTTCATTGCCTGTAGTCATCAATCTCATATTTGTTCAATCAACAGTTGTAACCATATACTCACAGCACAGCAAATCCTGGATGAGACAGTAATCTGCCTCCCGCCCACCCTCTCTGGCAGACCCACCACTGCTTGGCGATGAGCAGTGCTTGTGTTGACTCGACACCCAGTTTGTAAGAACAAAGAATGCTGCAGGTGACAGGCCTGAATTAGTGAGCTGTGGGCTAAGTCACCACTGTGCTAACTTGTCTGATGGTAGATTGGGACTTCAGCTTTATCTCACTGAAGTCAATCAATCAATCAATCAATCAATCAATCTTTATTTATATAGCGCCAATTCACAACAGCGTTATCTCCAGACTCTTTCCATAAAGAGCAGGTCTAGACCAAACTCTTTAATTAGAGAGAGACCCAACGATTCAGGAATTCAACATGAAGGATTCAAGAATCCCCACAGAGCATCAGATATTAGATTAGGACACAGTGGAGGAAGAACTCCCCTTTAACGGGAAGAAACCTCGAACAGACCCAGGATCAATGTGGGCGGCTTTCTGTCAGGGTCTGTGTTGGGTGGAGGTTGGACAGAGAGAGAGAGACAGACAGAGAGACAGAGAGAGAGACAGAGAGAGAGAGAGAGAAAACAAACAGCAGCCAACGTACTAGCAGTGACTATAGCACTAACAATAGGAGTGTGACTAAAAGATTAGCAGGATGATATTATTGAAAAACATGACGAGTGGACGACGATCAGCAGCAGTGATTCATGAAGCAGAGAACCATATCAGCAGGACCAGGACCAGGACCAGGATCCACAGGAACCAGAGAGATGAGAGAAGCACAGAAAGGCTCCGGGGTAGATACCAAGTTAGTAACAGATATTAAAGAGACATGAAGCATCAGGATGGAGAGGAAGAGGAGGAGAGAGGAGCCCAGTGCATCATGGGAGTCCCCGGCCGTCTGAGCCTATAGCAGCATAACTAGGGGCTGGTCCAAGACCTGATCCAGCCCTGAACTATAGGCTTCATCACTAAGGAAGGTTTTTAGTCCACTCTTAAATGTAGAGAGGGTGTCTGCCCCCCTGAACCCAGACTGGAAGGAGGTTCCACAGGAGAGGAGCCTGATAGCTGAAAGCTCTGGCTCCGTCAATACTTTAGAGGACTTTAGGAACCACCAGTAGGCCTGCAGTCTGGGAGCACAGTGCTCTAGTGGGGTAGTACGGTACTATGAGCTCTTTAAGAGATGATGGAGCCTGAACATTAAGAGCTTTGGAGGTGAGGAGAAGGATTTTAAACTCTATTCTAGATTTTACTAGAAGCCAGTGAAGAGAAGCCAGTACAGGAGAAAGATGGTCTCTTCTCTTAGTTCTGGTCAGAACAGGAGCAGCAGTGTTCTGGACCAGCTGGAGAGTCTTTAAGGACTTATTGGGGCAGTCTGATAATAAGGAACAGAAATAATCCAACCTGGAAGTGACTGATGCATGGACTAATTTTTCTGCATCATCAGTGGATATGATGGACCTGATTTTAGCAATATTAGTAGATGGAAAAAGAAAAAATCAGAAATCTGTTTAATGTGGGAGTTAAAGGACAAATCCTGATCAATAAGACTCCCAGATTCCTCACAGTGGAGCTGGAGGCCAGAGTGATGCCATCCAGAGTATATATGTTGTAGAAAAGGTGTCTCTGAGGTGTTTAGAGCAGAATAACTTCAGTTTAGTCTGAATTTAGCAGCTCATCCAGGACTTTATGTCCTTAAGGCAGACTTGAAGTTTACTCAACTGATTGGGTTCATCTGGCTTTATTGATCAGTATAATTGTGTATCATCTGCATAACAGTGGAAATTAATGGAGTGCTTCCTGATAATATTACCCAGAGGAAGCATATATAAGATAAAGAGTATCGGTCCAAGCACTGAACCTTGTGGAACTCCATGTCTAACCTTAGTGTGGACAGAGGATTCATTGTTAACGTGTACAAACTGAGATCGATCTGATCAATAGGACTTAAAGCAGCTTAATGCAGTTCCATTTATACCAGTGAACTGTTCCAGTCTCTGTAACAGGGTGTGATGGTCAATGGTGTCGAAAGCAGCACTCAGGTCTAACCAGACCAGGACAGAGAGAAGTCCTCTGTCTGATGCACTCAGGTCTAACCAGACCAGGACAGAGAGAAGTCCTCTGTCTGATGTACTCAGGTCTAACCAGACCAGGACAGAGAGAAGTCCTCTGTCTGATGCCATAAGGAGGAGGTCTGTAACCTTCACCAGTGTCTCTGTGCTATGATTCGCTCTAAAACCTGACTGAAGATCCTCTAATAGACTATTAGAGTTTAGAAAGTCACACAGCTGGTTGGCTGCTGCTTTCTCCAGGATCTTGGAGAGAAAGAGAAGGTTGGATGAAGGTCTATAGTTGGCTGATACACCTGAATCCAGAGTGGGCTTTTTCAGGAGAGGTTTAATTACTGCTGCTTTGAAGGACTGAGGTACATAGCCTGTTAGTAAAGACTGATTGATCATATTCAGTAAGGACGTGCTAATTAAGGGCAGGACTTCCTTAAGTAGTCCAGTAGGAATGGGATCTAGGAGACCAGCTGACAGTCTGGATGAGGAGATTATTGAAGCCAGTTCAGGAAGATCAAGTGGAGAAAAACAGTCCAGATGCATATTAAGCCCAACAGCTGTTTCTATGGTTCCTAGGTTTGAAGTTGGATCAGACCCTGTTGAGGGCAGGAGGTGATGAATTGATTGATTGATTGATTGATTGATTGATTGATTGATTGATTGATAAATGGTTAAATCTGAACCCTGGGTGAGTCAACCAGCCACTGCATATGAGGTGTTTCATTGGTTCCTGTTTTTGAGGGACTTTTCTAAACTCTGACCTGTTGTGTCTCAGCTGAGATGAAGATGATCATTCATGCTTTTATTTTATCATCTGTATACTACTGTACCTCCCTCTTCCTACACGTGGTCCAGGTTGCAGAATGAATCGTTTCTTTCCTGTTAACTTGCTAACTCTCTGAAATCCGCTTGGTGTGTGTAGTTTTGTAAAGACAACGGGATCGAGTACCTGACGGGCCGGGTGTGGATCGGGTTCTGGCTGGTGCTCATCGTTCTCCTCACCGTGGCCTTCGAGGGAAGCATCCTGGTTCGCTTTGTCTCCCGGTTCACTCAGGAGATCTTCTCCTTCCTCATCTCCCTCATTTTCATCTACGAGACCTTCGCCAAACTGTTCAAGGTGAGGTCAGAGGTCAAGTAATTGCCTTCTGGCCTGAGAAACAGATGAACCTGCTGCTCGTGTTTTATTTCCTGGTACTGGATATAAATCCTCCACAGCAGACTGAACAAGAATCAAATATCAGCTTTATGATTTTGCTAAATATCCTTTGATTGTGGGTCAGGGCCATGTGTGACCTATCCACCAGGTTCTTCTTCTCTGCTTTGGTGTTTGTTTTCAGATCTTTCAGGAGCATCCTCTCCAAAACTGTTACCATGGAAACAACACAGCATCCCCATCTCTGTGCAACTACACAGCGGCTGCCGGGAGTCCTGGGATTGTTGTCGGAGAACCAAACACAGCCCTGTTGTCACTGGTGCTCATGGCAGGAACGTATTTCATCGCTTTCTACCTGCGCAAGTTCAAGAACAGCTCCTTCTTCCCCGGCAGGGTCAGTACACACAGGTACAGGTACATACAGAGGTACAGGTACAGGTACATACATAGGTACAGGCACAGGTACATACATAGGTACAGGTACAGGTACATACATAGGTACAGGTACATACACAGGTACAGGTACAAGTACAGGTACATACAGAGGTACAGGTACAGGTACATACAGAGGTACAGGCACAGGTACATACATAGATACAGGCACAGGTACATACATAGGTACAGGTACATACAGAGGTACAGGCACAGGTACATACATAGATACAGGCACAGGTACATACATAGGTACAGGTACAGGTACAGGTACCTGTACACAGGTACAGGCACAGGTACATACATAGGTACAGGTACAGGTACATACATAGGTACAGGTACATACACAGGTACAGGTACAAGTACAGGTACATACAGAGGTACAGGTACAGGTACATACAGAGGTACAGGCACAGGTACATACATAGATACAGGCACAGGTACATACATAGGTACAGGTACATACAGAGGTACAGGCACAGGTACATACATAGATACAGGCACAGGTACATACATAGGTACAGGTACATACAGAGGTACAGGCACAGGTACATACATAGATACAGGCACAGGTACATACATAGGTACAGGTACATACAGAGGTACAGGCACAGGTACATACATAGATACAGGCACAGGTACATACATAGGTACAGGTACATACAGAGGTACAGGTACAGGTACATACATAGGTACAGGCACAGGTACATACATAGGTACAGGTACAGGTACAGGTACCTGTACACAGGTACAGGCACAGGTACATACATAGGTACAGGTACATACAGAGGTACAGGTACAAGTACAGGTACATACAGAGGTACAGGTACAGGTACATACACAGGTACAGGTACATACAGAGGTACAGGCACAGGTACATACATAGGTACAGGTACATACAGAGGTACAGGTACAAGTACAGGTACATACACAGGTACAGGCACAGGTACAGGTACATACAGAGGTACAGGTACAGGTACATACAGAGGTACAGGTACAGGTACATACAGAGGTACAGGCACAGGTACATACATAGGTACAGGCACAGGTACATACACAGGTACAGGTACATACAGAGGTACAGGTACAGGTACATACACAGGTACAGGCACAGGTACATACATAGGTACAGGCACAGGTACATACAGAGGTACAGGTACAGGTACATACATAGGTACAGGTAGATACACAGGTGCAGGTATATACAGAGGTACAGGTACATGTACATACACAGGTACAGGTACAGGTACAGGTACATACATAGGTACAGGTACATGTACATACACAGGTACAGGTACATACATAGGTACAGGTACAAGTACAGGTACATACAGAGGTACAGGTACATACAGAGGTACATACAGAGGTACAGGTACATACAGAGGTACAGGTACAGGTACAGGTACATACACAGGTACAGGCACAGGTACAGGTACATACAGAGGTACAGGTACAGGTACATACAGAGGTACAGGTACAGGTACATACAGAGGTACAGGCACAGGTACATACATAGGTACAGGCACAGGTACATACACAGGTACAGGTACATACAGAGGTACAGGTACAGGTACATACACAGGTACAGGCACAGGTACATACATAGGTACAGGCACAGGTACATACAGAGGTACAGGTACAGGTACATACATAGGTACAGGTAGATACACAGGTGCAGGTATATACAGAGGTACAGGTACATGTACATACACAGGTACAGGTACAGGTACAGGTACATACATAGGTACAGGTACATGTACATACACAGGTACAGGTACATACATAGGTACAGGTACAAGTACAGGTACATACAGAGGTACAGGTACATACATAGGTACAGGTACAGGTACATACATAGGTACAGGTACATACACAGGTACAGGTACAAGTACAGGTACATACAGAGGTACAGGTACAGGTACATACAGAGGTACAGGCACAGGTACATACATAGATACAGGCACAGGTACATACATAGGTACAGGTACATACAGAGGTACAGGCACAGGTACATACATAGATACAGGCACAGGTACATACATAGGTACAGGTACAGGTACATACATAGGTACAGGCACAGGTACATACATAGGTACAGGTACAGGTACAGGTACCTGTACACAGGTACAGGCACAGGTACATACATAGGTACAGGTACATACAGAGGTACAGGTACAAGTACAGGTACATACAGAGGTACAGGTACAGGTACATACACAGGTACAGGTACATACAGAGGTACAGGCACAGGTACATACATAGGTACAGGTACATACAGAGGTACAGGTACAAGTACAGGTACATACACAGGTACAGGCACAGGTACAGGTACATACAGAGGTACAGGTACAGGTACATACAGAGGTACAGGTACAGGTACATACAGAGGTACAGGCACAGGTACATACATAGGTACAGGCACAGGTACATACACAGGTACAGGTACATACAGAGGTACAGGTACAGGTACATACACAGGTACAGGCACAGGTACATACATAGGTACAGGCACAGGTACATACAGAGGTACAGGTACAGGTACATACATAGGTACAGGTAGATACACAGGTGCAGGTATATACAGAGGTACAGGTACATGTACATACACAGGTACAGGTACAGGTACAGGTACATACATAGGTACAGGTACATGTACATACACAGGTACAGGTACATACATAGGTACAGGTACAAGTACAGGTACATACAGAGGTACAGGTACATACAGAGGTACATACAGAGGTACAGGTACATACAGAGGTACAGGTACAGGTACAGGTACATACACAGGTACAGGCACAGGTACAGGTACATACAGAGGTACAGGTACAGGTACATACAGAGGTACAGGTACAGGTACATACAGAGGTACAGGCACAGGTACATACATAGGTACAGGCACAGGTACATACACAGGTACAGGTACATACAGAGGTACAGGTACAGGTACATACACAGGTACAGGCACAGGTACATACATAGGTACAGGCACAGGTACATACAGAGGTACAGGTACAGGTACATACATAGGTACAGGTAGATACACAGGTGCAGGTATATACAGAGGTACAGGTACATGTACATACACAGGTACAGGTACAGGTACAGGTACATACATAGGTACAGGTACATGTACATACACAGGTACAGGTACATACATAGGTACAGGTACAAGTACAGGTACATACAGAGGTACAGGTACATACAGAGGTACATACAGAGGTACAGGTACATACAGAGGTACAGGTACAGGTACAGGTACATACAGAGGTACATACAGAGGTACAGGTACAGGTACATACAGAGGTACAGGCACAGGTACATACATAGGTACAGGCACAGGTACATACACAGGTACAGGTACATACAGAGGTACAGGTACAGGTACATACACAGGTACAGGCACAGGTACATACACAGGCACAGGTACATACAGAGGTACAGGTACAGGTACATACATAGGTACAGGTACATACACAGGTGCAGGTATATACAGAGGTACAGGTACATGTACATACACAGGTACAGGTACAGGTACATACATAGGTACAGGTACATGTACATACACAGGTACAGGTACATACATAGGTACAGGTACAAGTACAGGTACATACAGAGGTACAGGTACATACAGAGGTACATACAGAGGTACAGGTACATACAGAGGTACAGGTACATACAGAGGTACATACACAGGTACATACACAGGTACAGGTATAGGTACATACAGAGGTACAGGTACAGGTACATACAGAGGTACATACACAGGTACAGGTACAGGTATATACAGAGGTACAGGCACAGGTACAGGTACAGGTACATACAGAGGTACATACACAGGTACAGGTACATACAGAGGTACAGGTACAGGTATATACAGAGGTACAGGTACATACACAGGTACAGGTACATACAGAGGTACAGGTACAGGTACATACAGAGGTACAGGTACAGGTACATACAGAGGTACAGGTACAGGGACAGGTACAGGTACATACAGAGGTACATACACAGGTACAGGTACATACAGAGGTACAGGTACAGGTATATACAGAGGTACAGGCACAGGTACATACACAGATACAGGTACATACAGAGGTACAGGTACAGGTACATACACAGGTACAGGTTTGCTGATCGCTGCTATTCTGTGTGTTCCAGCTCCGACGGATCATTGGGGATTTCGGCGTCCCCATCGCCATCCTCATCATGGTGCTGGTGGACTACAGCGTAAAGGACACCTACACCCAGGTAAGAGCAGGGCAGGTGTGAACACCTGCAAAGTGAACCTGAACAGAGTCACACCTTTAAATCCCTCTCGTCCTATTGGCCGACAGAAACTGAGCGTGCCCAGTGGATTCTCGGTGTCCAGTCCGGAGCAGCGCGGGTGGCTCATTTCTCCTCTGGGGTCGGACGGGCAGTTTCCTGTTTGGATGATGGCGGCCAGCATCCTGCCGGCCATCCTCGTCTTCATCCTCATCTTCATGGAGTCCCAGATCACAGCGTACGCCGCTTCCTCTTTGTGTTCTGGTTTTACCTGCTCTGAGATTAACCGTTTCATTCCTGAGTTATGTTTGATTGTGTTTTCATTTCTCTCTTGAACAAAACAATTTCTTAAAAAAACTAATTTTTCAACGAATTTCTTTTTGTTGTGCGTTTGAGGTTTGAGCTGCAGTGATGTGTGATTACCTCGATGAGGAATAGAATGATATATCATATGAAGACTATAAAATCATTTATGTTTTTAATGTTAAATATTAAACATATTCTAATGCTGTTCAGTGCAACACAAAACATATCCCACCTCTGTCCTGCCCCCCCCACCCGGTTAACTGTATAGGTTTTAACGCTCTCCAAACACTCCGTCAGGTGTCATTCAGCAGGCTACTGTAGTCAAAGCCACAGGCTGTTCTCATCCTCATGCAGCATTGTGACATCTGCTTTCTTTTTTTTGCACCAGAGGTTTCCAAACCTGAGCTCACAGCTATTTTGCAAAAAGTTTTTTTCTACTTTAGAAAAAAAAATGTAGAGCCTAAACAGTCTTTTCAGGAGCATCTGAGTCACAGTAATCGTCTGAGTTATAGCTTAAATAGTCAGTGATGCAGGTGGTTGATCATTATTCACTCCAGAATAAAATCAATACTTGTTGATAGTAGTCGGCCTCCTGCTAGAGGAGGACTGCTGAGATGCTCCTGAGCTGCTTTTCATGGCAGCTACTCCAGCTGGCCAGTGGGATGGTGCAGTAGTGTCGAGCCACGTGGTTCCTCTTCCCTGTTTTTACCTTTAAATCTTTCTCTAAAATCTCAGGAAATACCTGAACGCTTCTCATAAATTCATGACTTTCTTCTCAGTTTTGTAATGTTTATTTTTGTACGCAATAATGAGGCGTTGTGGTTCTGGGGGTCGACCTGAAATAACCAGCAGCGTCTTGCCGTCCGTCCATCAGGCTCATCGTCAGTAAGAAGGAGCGGATGCTGGTGAAGGGAACCGGTTTTCATCTGGACCTCCTCATCATCGTGGTGGTGGGTGGAGTCTCAGCGCTGTTCGGTTTGCCGTGGTTATCGGCCGCCACGGTGCGCTCCGTCACCCACACCAACGCCCTGACGGTCATGAGCAAAGCCGTCGCCCCTGGAGACAAACCTCGCATCCAGGAGGTCAAGGAGCAGAGGGTGACGGGCTTCCTGGTGGCTGTTTTAGTGGGTACGACTGTCACTCTACTGCAACTATTAATGCTACCTGTCCCACCTGTCCCTCCTATCTTACCTCTGATCTGGTCCTCTGCCCCCCCTCCAGGTCTGTCCATCGTCATCGGGGACGTCCTGCGTCAGATCCCCCTGGCGGTGCTCTTTGGGATCTTTCTCTACATGGGGGTGATGTCGCTGAACGGGATCCAGCTCACCGAGCGACTCGTCCTGCTGCTGATGCCCCCGAAGTACCACCCCGACCACACCTACGTCCGCAAGGTTAGCCCCGCCCCCTCCAGACTCCAGTCACACGACCTGGACTCACAGATCTGGTGACTTTATTCTTAAAACAGAGAACAGCACCTCTGACTTCAGAGACTCAGGACTTTACTGGGACTTGATTTTTTTGATGACTCCATGACTGTCTCACCTTTCTCACCTGTCTCTCTGTATCACCTGTTGGTCTCACAGGTGCGGACGCTAAGGATGCACCTGTTCACTCTTGTCCAGCTGACCTGTCTGTGTCTCCTGTGGGTCGTCATGGCAACAGCTGCAGCGCTGGCATTCCCCTTCATGCTGCTTCTGACCATCCCAGTGAGGATGCTGCTGCTGCCCCGCCTCTTCACCTGGAGAGAGCTGCAGAGTGTGAGTCAGTCCGACCATCACATCAGCTGCAGACAGACACACCCAGTTCACCTGTTACACACCTGCAACCTGTTATTAAGCCAGGAAACGCTTGAATCTCTGTGTCAGAATAACATGCAGAGGGAGCAGGAAGACAACAACAAACAGCTGCTGCCTGTTTGAAGCTGCAGACCACCAGAAAATCCCTGTTTTAGTGAATGTAGTCTGGTGTGTGTGCTGTTTGTGGTTAAACCAAAAGGATCTTCCAGGTCTCTCTCTGTAGGATCCTTTCCATGATGCTGTCACACACTTAGAATAACACTCTGAGCCTGTCAGTGGATCAAACAAGCTCTTTAGGTGACCTCTGACCTATGCCCTCTGGTGACCTCTGGTGATCTCTGACCTGTGACCTCTGGTGACCTCTGACCTGTGACCTCTGGTGACCTCTGACCTGTGACCTCTGGTGACCTCTGGTGATCTCTGACCTATGACCTCTGGTGACCTCTGACCTCTGGTGATCTCTGACCTGTGACCTGTGACCTGCAGCTGGATGCTGATGATGCGGAGCCTCACCTGGAGGAGAAGGAGGTCCAGGATGAGTACTCACAGCTGCAGATGCCCGTGTGACCCGGCAGCAGCCTCACGATTGGTCCATCCTCCTGGCTCATTAGCATATCTGACCTGTATCCTGTAGCGGCCCGGGCAGGTGGACTGACCTCTGACACATGTTGTTATTGATGTGCTGTAGCTGAGTGTGTGTGGAGCCGAACCCCGGCTCCAGTTTCACTGACTAAACTGACTAAAGATGTCTGATTGGTGGCGGTTCTCTGTGTTTCTGTCTGTCATTAAAGGCAATGTTTATCTTAAAATTAGACTTTTGCGTATTTATTTGTGCATATTTATCATTTATCACACGGCTTTGTTGAATACTCATTTCTGATTGGTCGGTTACGGCATCCTACAGTCTGTCTGTCAGTATTTTGTGTCACATGATTGATTTCTTGGGTATGAAGCTGTGTCATAAGTGGGATAACGTACAGCGACCAGCGTCACCCTGTCTGGGTTTGTTTTTATCAGAGAAAGTCATTTATCTGCTGCAGCACTTTTAATCAGCTGAGATGACTGATGGACCTCCAGCTAATCGACGTTCCTCAGACACGACTCGTCAACGCTGAAGACTAAAGTCTGAAAACCTGGAGAGATTCTGAGGAGTACGACACAGGTAACCTCTGCTTTACTCAGTATGACTAGTTGTGATAACTAGTTAACAACATTTTGAATATAAGTTTACTTCTCTCAGAGTCCATTTTATTAGGAACAGCTGCTGACAAAGGCTGCAGGTCGACTGACGTCCCCTCAGCTCTGGTAACACGCATTTACATTATTATTATTTCTACAATAAGATAACTGTGTTCGTCTACAGTTAGATGACTGATGAAGTCAATCAGTCCTAATATCATTAGAAGTATCTTAGTTTAGCTGTTAAAACAGACAAATGACTCAGGGAGTGAACTAAAGGCCCTTTTATAGTGCTGCTCCTCCAACAGGGATCATCCACCTGGAACCAGGTGACTGTCGTTTCTCTCTCCAGTTTAACGATTCAAAATGTTCCACTGGTTCATCAGTCTGCTGCTCCTGATGGCTGCCTGTCCAGCTCAGAGCACAGGAGTCCACAGGTGAGTCCACAGCTGAGTCCACAGGCGAGTCCACAGGCGGGTCCACAGGTGGGTCCACAGGCGGGTCCACAGGTGGGTCCACAGGTGGGTCCACAGGCGAGTCCACAGGTGAGTCCACAGCTGAGTCCATATGATGTCTAGTGATTGTTTGTAGACTGTAGGTAAAGACGAATGTTTCCTCACACTGAAGCCAAGTCACCTGGATCGCCCCCTAGTGGCTGACTGCAGTGCAGGTCATAAGCTCCGCCCTCTCCATATTAGGGGCCAAACTAAACTATACTCTGGATGACATCATTTAACAAATTATAAGTACAACTGAAACCTCCGACCGCTGTGAAAAGTAGATTTATTGTTGTGATGAATCTAACAGGATGGAAACATTTCTGTGACTTCCTGTAAATTGTTGGCTGCAGCCGTTGCCCATTGGGAGAACACTGTTAGCTAATGTTCGCCGTTAGCTGTGTAACAACGACGTTTAGTATTTAACCCGTGTGTGTCTTCAGGGTCTGTCGCCACGACAACAAGGTTGATGCTACCGACGTGTTGTGCCGCTGTGAGGACGGCGCAGTGGGAGATGGCTTCACCGGCGAAGGCTACCGCTGGTTGCTGCTTCAGGGCTGCGTGGACGTGGACGAGTGCTCGCTGCCCCGCCTTCCCTGCGGTCCTGGCCAGATCTGTGAAAACACCCGAGGCTCCTTCTCCTGCCTGGTGCCCCCTGACTTACGACATCAAACTGCTCCCAAAACCAGACCCTGCTCCATGACAAAGCCTGCCCACGAAACTACTACGTCTACAAGCTTGTGAGCCCGAACTTGTGTCGGCTCTCTGACTGTGCAGGTGAGCAACAGGCTCCTTATGAGAATACCAGGGTGGAGGGCTGGACTTCAACCAGCTGACGGCAGGCAGATGATCATTCTACCACTAAGCTAATTCATTCACTAAAGAAGCAAAAGAGGAGCACAAGAAAACGTGTATATGTTGTTAGTGCAGTGAATAAATTAGCGTTTATTGCTGCCGCCTGCTTGTCCCACACAGAAAGACCACGAAGCAGAGGAAGAAGCATGTGTGCCAACTTCCTCTGCTCGGTGGGCTTCTTCCTCTGACTTCAGTCCAGTCGAATTACAGTATTGCAGCAAAAAATACACATAAATACTGGCTTTAGAAGAGTTTTCTCCTTGTGAGAGTCACACCTGTGATTGTCTGACTAATAATTGACCAACCGACTGGGAGACATCAGCGCTACGAGGATCCTGATCCAGAGGTCTCAGCTGCTGACGTGTCTTTCAGGGACTCTCCAACGTTCAATCTAATGTAATGGATTTCTAGAGATAGATAAATATCACCTGACTGGCCTCGCTTGGGCTGATCGTGTCTTAAAGGATCATAAAGAGCTTGGATACCATCATTATTGTGGTTGTTTTGTGCTCCTCAGCTAGAGCTAAGGGCTCTGCAGCGCCGTGAGGCACCTGCAGCTACAACACCTGTTCACCAGCTGTGAACCGACATCAGGGTCTTGCCGTGACGGTGAGGGTCACCTGATTCAGGTTCACCAGAGGAAACATCACCAGTCTTTAGTGACGCTCTGGAGTCCTGCAGCACCTGAAGGCAACACACAACAACACAGTTACTGCAGTTACAGGAGAGCTACTGCAGTACTACTACTGTAACTGTTACTCCTCTCTCCAGTACCCCCCCCCAATCCCTGACTCACCTGGTTGCCATGGCGACCTCCCCTCCACATCACAATGGCTCCATCGGAGCGTCTCAGTGAAACCTGAGCAGGTATGGCAGCTCGTGATCACCTGAGCCGAGCGGCTGCTGAATGTTTGATGGAGGCTGTCAGAGATCCTCTGTGCCACCGGTGGACCGCAAACACCTGAACAGGTAGACCGGCAGGTAGACCAACAGGTAGACCCTGACGGGTAGACCTCTGACAGGACGCTCCGGCAGGACGCTCTGAGGCTTCATCAGGCAGGTACCACCTTCATCTTTACCTTTTTCCATTGAGCCTTCATTGTGTTTACAGGTAGACCGACAGTTTCCAACCTGTATGACATCATCAGGTGTATCATGTGTCTCACCTGACCAATGAAAAACACCTAGTTAGCTTCTCCAAAGTGTTCCTGTGTAGGAACAACAGTCACAGAGCAGACAGACTTTACTTCAATATGTACTCTGTGTACTACAGTGTGTACTCTGTGTATTTCACTGTGTACTACAGTGTGTACTTCAGTGTGTACTCTGTGTATTTCACTGTGTACTACAGTGTGTACTCTGTGTATTTCACTGTGTACTACAGTGTGTACTTCAGTGTGTACTCTGTGTATTTCACTGTGTACTACAGTGTGTACTCTGTGTATTTCACTGTGTACTTCAGTGTGTACTACAGTGTGTACTCTGTGTATTTCACTGTGTACTCTGTGTACTACAGTGTGTACTCTGTGTATTTCATTGTGTACTCTGTGTACTACAGTGTGTACTCTGTGTATTTCATTGTGTACTACAGTGTGTACTCTGTGTACTACAGTGTGTACTCTGTGTATTTCATTGTGTACTACCGTGTGTACTACAGTGTGTACTGTGTATTTCATTGTGTACTACCGTGTGTACTACAGTGTGTACTCTGTGTACTACAGTGTGTACTCTGTGTATTTCATTGTGTACTACAGTGTGTACTACAGTGTGTACTCTGTGTACTCAGTGTATCTGACCTCCAGACAGGTGTGTGTTCTTCAGAAGCTCGTCGTTGGGGGTGTGAAGTGTTTTTTCATGTGTGCTGCATGAAGAAGAGGAAGAAGAAGAGGAAGAGTGACGATGAAGTGTGAGCTGTGATCACTTAAATAAAGTTCTGTGTGTTTGACTGAGGGGCCTGTGTGTGACGTCCTGGGCTCTTATAGCAGCACGACCACGTGTGTGTGTGTGTGTGTGTTCACCTCAGGTCACATCAGCTTCACCTGTTGATGACAAGTCACATGACGGGGGGGCGTGGCTGAGTGCTGCTGGTCTGGTTCTTAAGCATCCTGTCAGATTCTACTTCCTGTCTGTCAGCCGCACTCACGGTTACTGACTGGGAATCCTGCTAGCATAGCGTTAGCTCTGTGGTTAGCACAGTGTTAGCTTTGTGGCTAACATGGTGTTGGCTTTGTGGTTAGCATAACGTTAGCTTTGTGGTTAGCATAATGTTAGCTTTGTGGCTATAAACTGAGTGGGTTAGAAACACCTCCTGCTGCTGAGTCCTGTCTGAGGCTCGTCCTATTTCCTGGAGCGTTCAGATCAGGTGTTACCATGGAAACAGAGTGTTACCTTATGGAAAATTTTAGAGTGTGATTGAAAAATACACAAAAATAATAATGAATGTCCATAACCAGGAGTTAATGGAGGCTTTTGACGCATCATCAAGTGTCATCATTAACTCACATAAATAATGAATAATGAAATACCATATTAAATGTGTCATTCTTAAAAATAACTCCAACAAAAGTCTAAATATGAAAATAAGAACATAGAAATATTTACACCATCAGTCACTCAGTTATTTCAGTGACTGTCCTGTGTGTTCAGTGTGAGCTCGTCCAGGTGAGCTGAGTGCTTGAGGCGTCCAGACTGACTCGTGTCCACCTGCGACAGGTGATGGTGTCAAGATGTCTGACGGAAGGCAGCGAACTTTGTCCACCTCAGGAGAGTCTCTGTACCAGGTCCTGGCTCTGGAGAAGGGCTGCAGCCATGATGACATCAAGAAGTCCTACAGGTAAGAGCACCACAGCCCCGCCCATTCACCTACACCAGGTGATCAGTCAACTGACGCTTGAACTATTCCTCAAAAACATTAAAGTTGGTAAAGCGGGTGTTTTTATCCCTGGGTCCTATCTGTAAATATCCGTCCATATCCTGTCTGTACAGGAACTTTACCTTGGAGGTTAGTTCAGATCCCAACGTATTTAAACACTAAAGTCACAGCAGCAGAGCAGCAGCTCTAAAATCCCTGTTTTAGTGAATGTAGTCTGGTGTGTGTGCTGTTTGTGGTTAAACCAAAAGGATCTTCCAGGTCTCTCTCTGTAGGGATCCTTTCCATGATGCTGTCACACACTTAGAATAACACTCTGAGCCTGTCAGTGGATCAAACAAGCTCTTTTAGTGGACCTACTGTGATCAGGTGCAGTTGTCCCAAAGGATCACGTTGCAGCCATTGCAGCCCGTTTGGTGTCTGCTGGCTGAGGTGATCTACTGGACCAGTTCCAACACTTTTACTACCTACCAGTCACTCACACACCAGGATGTGGACACAGAGGACCGGGGGGAGAAAGAGGGGAGTGACCCTTTAACCGAAAGCCCACTAACTAGTTTTTTCCAGAGCTTTCGCCCACTGTCAGTGACAGTATGTGTGTGTGCTGTCAGGAAGTTGGCGCTGCGCTACCACCCGGATAAGAACCCAGACAACCCAGAGGCGGCGGAGAAGTTTAAGGAGCTGAACAGCGCTCACGCCGTCCTGTCCGACCTGACCAAGAGGAACATCTACGACTCGTACGGCTCTCTGGGGCTCTACGTGGCGCAGCAGTTCGGCGAGGACAACGTCAACACGTACTTCATGCTGTCCACCTGGTGGGCCAAGGTGGGTGGGGCTTACACTGTCAGGAAACACTCAGATGAGCTGTGGCTCGACCTAACCTGTCCCTGAGCTCTGGTATCTGAACCAGTCCTCCTTCCCCTGTAAATCCCTCTGGTCTGATGGTCAGACGCTCTGACAGAAGACACACCTGACTGCTTCCTGTTTCCTCTTCCCGCCATTTTCATCATTCAGCCATAAAAATAGTAAAAGTAACCGTGTCACAGTGAACTTAATCTGCGTGACGCAGTGACTTCACTAACCAGACTAGTGTAGCTGGAGAGCTAACCGCTAACCCGTTAGCCCATAGACGTTCATACAGGGCTGCATTGATCACTTCGGCTGTTGCTGCGATACATTGACGTCGCCGCCATATTGGAGCAGGACGGACTGACCTGACATTCAAGTAAACAAATCAGGTTCTGGTTCTGATCCGGTCTCTGTGGCCTCTGGTTCAGGTTCAGGTTCTGGTTCTGATCCGGTCTCTGTGGCCTCTGGTTCAGGGTCTGGTTCTGATCTGGTCTCTGTGGTCTCCTGTTCTGGTTGTGATCTTTGTGGCCTCTGGTTCTGGTTCAGGGTCTGGTTCTGGTCTGCGGGGTCCTGACCGGGTGCTACTGCTGCTGCTGTCTCTGCTGCTGCTGTAACTGTTGCTGTGGGAAACTGAAGCCGACGCCCGGCGGCGAGGGGGCGGAGCCCGACTACGTCTCCCCCGACGACCTGGAGGAAGAAATCCGCAACGACCAAGATGACGGTGAGGTCGCAGGAAGTCTGAGCTTTTATTTTGACGGTCATAGCAATGTTCCACAGGAACAACCAACATTCACTGATCAATAATCAGTAAAGAAGGGATTTTATATTACATTTAATAGGTTTACGTGACGGGTGTTAATGGATCATCGGCTCAGTTTAAGGGATTTAAAGTGATGATGTGGGTGCTGACGGGTGCTGATGGGTGCTGATGGGTGCTGACGGGTGCTGACGGGTGCTGAGGGATGCTGATGGGTGCTGATGGATGCTGATGGGTGCTGATGGGTGCTGATGGATGCTGATGGGTGCTGATGGGTGCTGATGGATGCTGACGGATGCTGACGGGTGCTGACGGGTGCTGACGGATGCTGAGGGATGCTGATGGGTGCTGACGGGTGCTGACGGATGCTGAGGGATGCTGATGGGTGCTGATGGGTGCTGAGGGATGCTGATGGGTGCTGATGGGTGCTGATGGGTGCTGATGGGTTTCTGATGGGTGCTGACGGGTGCTGATGGGTTTCTGATGGGTGCTGATGGGTGCTGATGGGTGCTGACGGATGCTGATGGATGCTGATGGGTGCTGATGGATGCTGATGGGTGCTGATGGGTGCTGATGGGTGCTGATGGGTGCTGACGGGTGCTGACGGGTGCTGATGGATGCTGATGGATGCTGATGGGTGCTGATGGGTGCTGATGGGTGCTGACGGGTGCTGACGGGTGCTGATGGGTGCTGATGGGTGCTGATGGGTGCTGACGGATGCTGACGGATGCTGATGGGTGCTGATGGGTGCTGATGGATGCTGATGGGTGCTGATGGGTGCTGATGGGTGCTGATGGGTGCTGACGGATGCTGACGGATGCTGACGGGTGCTGATGGGTGCTGATGGGTGCTGATGGGTGCTGATGGGTGCTGATGGGTGCACTAAATCAGATGATCTGGTCTGAGACGTTTGTTTGCTCCTCTGCAGGCGTCGATGCTCCGATTGTTCAGCAGCCGAACGCCAGCGAGAAAACCCAGCTGATCACTGACGGACACCGTAGATATGGAGACACCTACACATGAAGCACAACACCTCCCTCAGCTGAGACCTGGACCCGGACCTGGACCTGGACCTGCAGGGGGGGACAGCTAAGCTCTGCACAGAAACACCAGAAATCTCAGTGATGGTGATTCGATTCAACATTGAAGCAACAGTCTGGCATCCAGTTAAACTCCTGTGGGGCCAAAAGTTTGTGGACACGCTGCTCCAAACCAGAGTCCCTGAAACACATGATCATCTTGTACAGACAAGATCCCTGGGTCAGATCTACTGGTCCTTTTTATTTAAACACAATCGGCTGTTATATCAGCCACCAGACTCCATTGACAAAACAGTAATTTTACCTCTGATTACTAAGAATATGAAATAAGTCACCTTTAAGCGACACAATAGCAC
>NC_092026.1:340000-345000 GCF_042242105.1 Pempheris klunzingeri
CAGGCAGACAGGTCACCACAGACAGGTCACCACAGGCAGACAGGTCACCACAGACAGGCAGGTTCACACCAGACACACACCACAGACAGGTATCAGGTATCTGACACACACTGACCAATCAGAACTCTTCTGATGTTACTGTGTGTTACTGTGTTACTGTGTGTGTTACTGTGTTACTGTGTGTTACTGTGTGTGTTACTGTGTGTGTTACTGTGTGTTACTGTGTTACTGTGTGTTACTGTGTGTGTTACTGTGTTACTGTGTGTGTTACTGTGTGTTACTGTGTGTGTTACTGTGTGTGTTACTGTGTGTGTTACTGTGTGTTACTGTATTACTGTGTGTGTGTTACTGTGTTACTGTGTGTGTGTTACTGTGTTACTGTGTGTTACTGTGTGTGTTACTGTGTTACTGTGTGTGTTACTGTGTTACTGTGTGTGTTACTGTGTGTTACTGTGTGTGTTACTGTGTGTTACTGTGTGTTACTGTGTGTTACTGTGTGTGTTACTGTGTGTGTTACTGTGTGTTACTGTATTACTGTGTGTTACTGTGTTACTGTGTGTTACTGTGTGTGTTACTGTGTTACTGTGTGTTACTGTGTGTGTTACTGTGTTACTGTGTGTGTTACTGTGTTACTGTGTGTGTTACTGTGTTACTGTGTGTTACTGTGTGTTACTGTGTGTGTTACTGTGTGTTACTGTGTGTGTTACTGTGTGTTACTGTATTACTGTGTGTGTGTTACTGTGTTACTGTGTGTTACTGTGTGTTACTGTGTGTGTTACTGTGTGTGTTACTGTGTGTTACTGTATTACTGTGTGTGTGTTACTGTGTTACTGTGTGTGTGTTACTGTGTTACTGTATTACTGTGTGTGTGTTACTGTGTTACTGTATTACTATGTGTGTGTTACTGTGTTACTGTGTGTTACTGTGTGTTACTGTGTGTGTTACTGTGTTACTGTATTACTGTGTGTGTGTTACTGTGTTACTGTGTGTTACTGTGTGTGTTACTGTGTGTTACTGTATTACTGTGTGTGTGTTACTGTGTGTGTTACTGTGTGTTACTGTGTGTGTTACTGTGTGTTACTGTATTACTGTGTGTGTGTTACTGTGTGTTACTGTATTACTGTGTGTGTGTTACTGTGTTACAGTGTGTGTTACTGTGTTACTGTGTGTGTTACTGTGTGTGTTACTGTGTTACTGTGTTACTGTGTGTGTTACTGTGTGTTACTGTGTGTTACTGTGTGTGTTACTGTGTGTTACTGTATTACTATGTGTGTGTTACTGTGTGTGTTACTGTGTGTGTTACTGTGTGTTACTGTATTACTGTGTGTGTGTTACTGTGTTACAGTGTGTGTTACTGTGTGTTACTGTATTACTGTGTGTGTGTTACTGTGTGTTACTGTATTACTGTGTGTGTGTTACTGTGTTACAGTGTGTGTTACTGTGTTACTGTGTGTGTTACTGTGTGTTACTGTGTGTTACTGTGTGTGTTACTGTGTGTTACTGTATTACTGTGTGTGTGTTACTGTGTGTGTTCCTGTGTGTGTTACTGTGTTCCTGTGTGTGTTACTGTGTTACTGTGTTACTGTGTGTGTTACTGTGTTCCTGTGTGTGTTACTGTGTGTGTTCCTGTGTGTGTTACTGTGTTCCTGTGTGTGTTACTGTGTTACTGTGTGTGTTACTGTGTTCCTGTGTGTGTTACTGTGTGTGTTACTGTGTGTGTTACTGTGTTCCTGTGTGTGTTCCTGTGTGTGTTACTGTGTTCCTGTGTGTGTTACTGTGTTACTGTGTGTGTTACTGTGTTACTGTGTGTGTTCCTGTGTGTGTTACTGTGTTCCTGTGTGTGTTACTGTGTTCCTGTGTGTGTTACTGTGTTCCTGTGTGTGTTACTGTGTGTGTTCCTGTGTGTGTGCAGGCGGAGCTCTCAGACTGTGTGTCCCTGCTGGTGGGGACCAATGAGAGGACTCAGGCCGTCATCAGTCAGCTGGAGGAGACGAGTCGAGCCGTCAGTGTGAGTCTGTCAGCGCCGACACTGATGATGAGTGATGGAGGAGACGCTGTTAAAACAGCTTCACCTGCCGCACACCTGCTTTACCTGAGCCTCAGCTGACTGTGTGTGTGTGTGTGTGTGTGTGTTCAGGAGAACGGTCGCAGACAGAAGTCGAAGGTGTGCGAGTCGTTCGATCACCTGTTTGCGCTGCTGGAGGAGAGGAAAGGTGAGATGGCTCTGAGGATCAGCTCTGAGCAGGAGGAGAAGCTGGACTACATCAGAGGTCTGAGGAGGAAGCACAGCGAGCACCTGGAGAACTGCGCCAAGCTGCTGGAGACCGCCATCCAGACCATGGACGAGTCCGAGATGGCCCTGTTCCTGCAGGTGAACCTGAACGCACCGCAGCAGATTAGATTAGCCCCGCTGAAGTTAACCAGATAAAGTTAACTAGTTAACTTTGACCTGTGCCCTCTGAGGCTGTCAGACGTGTTCGTATTTAACGCCACCTGACACGAGTCGTTGAGCTGCTGTGAAAGTAACTCCTCTCTTCGCTCCTCCTCCTGCAGACGGCCAAACCTCTGCTGCAGAAGTGAGTATCAGACTGGAAACATGCTGCATGTACAGAACTGAAACCACGATCATTACGTTCCTGCAGCGCTAACAGGAAGTGGAACTAATGCTGTTTTCCCATCAGGATCGTGGAGGCCACCGACACGTCTCACCTGGAAAAGGTCCAACATGGCTACGAGAACATGGACCACTTCACAGCGAACTTTGAACTTCAGAGGAGAGCGCTAACGAACGTCGGCTTCATCAAACGTAAGAAACACAGGAAGTTTCATCTGGCTGTCCAATCAGAGAGCAGATACCCACATGACCTCAGTAGATTGCTGGCTGGTCAATATGCTGACATGTTAGCATGCTAGATACTTAGCATTCAGAAGTTTATAGTACCATTTAACTGAACTCATGCTAACGTGCTAGCTGTGAGCCTGTAGTGTAACCCAGTGCATTGTTAATGTGATGGCCTTGAATATGTTATTGTTAGCATGCTAATCTGTTAGCATATAGGCTACTATCAGTTATCATAGTTTGTTTTATTGTGCTAATGTGTTAGCATAGAGCTTGTGTATTAGCATGGACATGCTATCATTTAGCATAATGTATGTTTAACGATATGCATGTTAATATGCTACAGTGTTAGCATGGAGCTATTATGATTCTATGTTTCCAACTTTGAGCTTTGATCAGTAACTCTACTGTATGCTAATATGTTAGCATCTATATGTGTTAGCATACCATATGCTAATGTGTTAGCATGGAGCCACTCTCATATTTACACTGTGCTGTCTGCTCAGTTGAGGATGAGGACGATGAAGATGAGGCGATGGAGGTCAGAGGGACGACAGCAGGTAGTCGAGTTGAGCAGCAGCAGAGCGCCACAGGACTCTCAGCCAATCAGAGGCCTCCTCTGTCTCCTGTTCAGCCTACAGCTGTTCAGCTTTCAGCCCCGCCCCCACAGAGACCTTCAGAGGCCCCGCCCACCATGACAGCACCGACTAAAAGCCCTGCCCCCACCTCAACCACCCAGGTCACGCCCCCACAGAGACCTTCAGAGGCCCCGCCCACTCCAACAGCACTGATTAAAAGTCCTGCCCCCTCCTCGGGCAATCAAGCCCCACCCCCCCCGAGACACTTAGAGGCGCCGCCCACCACGACACCGCTGATTAAGAGCCCCACCCCCTCCACGACCAGCCAGCCCCCGCCCCCTCTACCCCTCCCTACCGCCAGCCCCGCCCCTCAGGTATGACATCACACGCTGCATTCAGGTGCCACAGGGAAATCTGAGAGGAATCTGCTGTGTGTGTGTGTGTGTTAAATATATAAGACTACATTTCCTGCAGCACACCAGCTTAAGAATCACATGCTAGCTACAAAGGTTAGCTGGCTAGCTACACAGACACATAAAGACACAGTCAGTCTGAGATGATGTCACCAGTGTGACGTCAGCAGTGTGATGTCACCAGTGTGACGTCAGCTGTGTGATGTCAGCAGTGTGACGTCACCAGTGTGATGTCACCAGTGTGACGTCACCAGTGTGATGCCACCAGTCTGATGTCACCAGTGTGATGTCAGCAGTCTGATGTCACCAGTGTGATGTCACCAGTGTGATGTCAGCAGTCTGATGTCACCAGTGTGATGTCAGCAGTTTGATGTCACCAGTCTGATGTCACCAGTGTGATGTCACCAGTGTGATGCCACCAGTCTGATGTCACCAGTGTGATGTCAGCAGTCTGATGTCACCAGTGTGATGTCACCAGTGTGATGCCACCAGTGTGATGTCACCAGTGTGATGTCAGCAGTCTGATGTCACCAGTGTGATGTCACCAGTGTGATGCCACCAGTCTGATGTCACCAGTGTGATGTCAGCAGTCTGATGTCACCAGTGTGATGTCACCAGTGTGATGTCAGCAGTCTGATGTCAGCAGTCTGATGTCACCAGTGTGATGTGTCGTCACTCTGCTGTTTTAAAAACGTCTTTGTCTCCTCAGACTCTTATTTGAACGTCTCTGTTCATTTTATCAGATTTAAAAAATCATAAATACAACAAAGTATGAAATCAATGAAATGTATCATTAATATTAAATTACAATTTAAAAGACAATTATTTATGAAGTTTAGTCCGTCCTTCATTGACTATTAGATATTAGAAATATAGTTTTTCTCCTTTTCATTCATCCTCCTCCTCTTCTTTCTTCTTCCTCCTCCTCCTCTTCCTCTTCTCCAGGTCCAGTCTGATCAGCAGACTGAGGATGAAGATGGACCCAGGCATGTCTTCTCCTTCAGTTGGCTCAACCAGAAGTAAAACCAGACTGGGATCAGACCCAGACTGGGATCAGACCCAGACTAGGATCAGACCCAGACTAGGATCAGACCCAGACTGAGATCAGACCCAGACTGAGATCAGACCCAGACTGAGATCAGACCCAGACTAGGATCAGACCCAGACTGA
>NC_092026.1:350000-365000 GCF_042242105.1 Pempheris klunzingeri
AGACACGGGGAGACAAGGGGAGACACGGGGAGACAAAGGGAGACACGGGGAGACAAAGGGAGACACGGGGAGACAAGGGGAGACACGGGGAGACACGGGGAGACAAGGGGAGACACGGGGAGACACGGGGAGACACGGGGAGACACGGGGAGACAAGGGGAGACACGGGGAGACACGGGGAGACACGGGGAGACAAGGGGAGACAAGGGGAGACACGGGGAGACAAGGGGAGACACGGGGAGACAAAGGGAGACACGGGGAGACAAGGGGAGACACGGGGAGACACGGGGAGACAAGGGGAGACACGGGGAGACACGGGGAGACACGGGGAGACAAGGGGAGACACGGGGAGACACGGGGAGACACGGGGAGACAAGGGGAGACACGGGGAGACACGGGGAGACAAGGGGAGACACGGGGAGACACGGGGAGACACGGGGAGACAAGGGGAGACAAGGGGAGACACGGGGAGACACGGGGAGACAAGGGGAGACACGGGGAGACACGGGGAGACAAGGGGAGACACGGGGAGACACGGGGAGACACGGGGAGACAAGGGGAGACACGGGGAGACACGGGGAGACACGGGGAGACACGGGGAGACAAGGGGAGACAAGGGGAGACACGGGGAGACACGGGGAGACAAGGGGAGACACGGGGAGACACGGGGAGACACGGGGAGACAAGGGGAGACACGGGGAGACACGGGGAGACAAGGGGAGACACAGGAGACACAAGGAGACACGGGGAGACACGGGGAGACACGGGGAGACACGGGGAGACAAAGGGAGACAAAGGGAGACACGGGGAGACACGGGGAGACACGGGGAGACAAGGGGAGACACGGGGAGACACGGGGAGACACGGGGAGACAAGGGGAGACACGGGGAGACACGGGGAGACAAGGGGAGACACGGGGAGACACGGGGAGACACGGGGAGACAAGGGGAGACACAGGGAGACAAAGGGAGACACGGGGAGACACGGGGAGACAAGGGGAGACACGGGGAGACACGGGGAGACAAGGGGAGACACGGGGAGACAAGGGGAGACACGGGGAGACACGGGGAGACACGGGGAGACAAGGGGAGACACGGGGAGACACGGGGAGACAAGGGGAGACACGGGGAGACACGGGGAGACAAGGGGAGACACGGGGAGACACGGGGAGACACGGGGAGACACGGGGAGACAAGGGGAGACACGGGGAGACACGGGGAGACAAGGGGAGACACGGGGAGACACGGGGAGACAAGGGGAGACACGGGGAGACACGGGGAGACAAGGGGAGACACGGGGAGACACGGGGAGACAAGGGGAGACACGGGGAGACACGGGGAGACAAGGGGAGACACGGGGAGACACGGGGAGACAAGGGGAGACACGGGGAGACACGGGGAGACACGGGGAGACAAGGGGAGACACGGGGAGACAAGGGGAGACACGGGGAGACAAAGGGAGACACGGGGAGACAAGGGGAGACACGGGGAGACACGGGGAGACACGGGGAGACAAGGGGAGACACAGGGAGACAAGGGGAGACACGGGGAGACAAGGGGAGACACGGGGAGACACGGGGAGACACGGGGAGACAAGGGGAGACAAGGGGAGACACGGGGAGACACGGGGAGACAAGGGGAGACACGGGGAGACAAGGGGAGACACGGGGAGACACGGGGAGACAAGGGGAGACACGGGGAGACAAGGGGAGACAAGGGGAGACACGGGGAGACAAGGGGAGACACGGGGAGACAAGGGGAGACAAAGGGAGACACGGGGAGACAAGGGGAGACACGGGGAGACAAGGGGAGACAAGGGGAGACACGGGGAGACAAGGGGAGACACGGGGAGACACGGGGAGACAAGGGGAGACACGGGGAGACACGGGGAGACACAGGGAGACAAAGGGAGACAAAGGGAGACACAGGGAGACACAGGGAGACAAGGGGAGACACGGGGAGACACGGGGAGACACGGGGAGACAAGGGGAGACACGGGGAGACAAGGGGAGACACGGGGAGACACGGGGAGACAAGGGGAGACACAGGGAGACAAAGGGAGACACGGGGAGACACGGGGAGACAAGGGGAGACACGGGGAGACACGGGGAGACAAGGGGAGACACGGGGAGACAAGGGGAGACACGGGGAGACAAGGGGAGACACGGGGAGACACGGGGAGACACGGGGAGACACGGGGAGACACGGGGAGACAAGGGGAGACACGGGGAGACACGGGGAGACAAGGGGAGACACGGGGAGACACGGGGAGACAAGGGGAGACACGGGGAGACACGGGGAGACAAGGGGAGACACGGGGAGACACGGGGAGACAAGGGGAGACACGGGGAGACACGGGGAGACAAGGGGAGACACAGGGAGACACAGGGAGACAAGGGGAGACAAGGGGAGACACGGGGAGACAAGGGGAGACACGGGGAGACAAGGGGAGACACGGGGAGACAAGGGGAGACACGGGGAGACACGGGGAGACAAGGGGAGACACGGGGAGACAAGGGGAGACACGGGGAGACAAGGGGAGACACGGGGAGACACGGGGAGACAAGGGGAGACACGGGGAGACACAGGGAGACAAGGGGAGACAAGGGGAGACACGGGGAGACAAGGGGAGACAAGGGGAGACACGGGGAGACAAGGGGAGACACGGGGAGACACGGGGAGACAAGGGGAGACACGGGGAGACAAGGGGAGACACGGGGAGACAAGGGGAGACACGGGGAGACACAGGGAGACAAGGGGAGACACGGGGAGACACGGGGAGACAAGGGGAGACAAGGGGAGACACAGGGAGACAAAGGGAGACACAGGGAGACACAGGGAGACACAGGGAGACAAAGGGAGACACAGGGAGACACAGGAAGCGGAGCTGCTTAGGAAATGAAAACAGCCTGATTCACCTCAGCACCACCTTCATCAGCTTTTAATGTCCGAGCACATGTTTCAGAGAGAAGTCATCGTTTTACTGCTGTAGTCTGGTGACAGGATGTTATTCCTGGAAACACTCTTCACTTGTTAACTTATCTATTGACTATTAACTATCATAAATGTCAGCAGAGGAAAGGAAGAGACAGTAAGAACAGCTAAATGGTGGTTTGTAAAGTGAAGTCGTCTAAATGAGATCACATGCAGCCCTGAGGCGAGTGGACAGTCGGAGGTTTGTTTAAAGGTCGATGTGTCAGAACGCTGTCACCGCTCTGACCTCTGACCTTCAGTATTTACACCCAGCGGATCCACAGATAAACTAAACCCTTAAAAACACTTTGGTTTGAAAAGCCCTTTGTGAATTTCAGGTGTTATTAAAGTTAGGGAACATTAATGTTGGTGACTGAAGGACCGGCTGTAGGAGAACCTACGGTGGCCCACGAGGACTCAGGCTCCCTTTGTGTTCTCCTCAGTCTGTCACAACAGCGGTCTTCCTCCTGTTGCCTCCTCTTCGTCTTCCAGCTGTTGTGTTCACACCATCGAATCCAAGCATGAAAGGTCATGTTTGTCCAATGTGGGCAGCCGTAGAAACATGGCGCTGCAAAGGTCAGTGTGAGAGACACTGATACTGAGGTGCCATGTTGAGTCAGTCCAGGTCGGGAGTTAAACAAGTCTTTACTTTTCTAGCAAACACATAAAACTTGTCAGTGCGTCATGTGGAGCGGCAGCGCTCATCAATAGGCTGATTGGACGCTGTAGGACCAGGAGTCAACTCGGTGCTTTAAACCCTCTAATCCATATGTGTCAAACTCAAGGCCTGTGGGCCAAATGTGGCCCGCGAGAGCTTAAAAGGTCTGATTGTATTAAAATAAAAAAATTTAAAGGGTGCATCGACCATAAACTACATTTCCCATAATGCATGCCGATTATGTTACCCACAAAGTGAATTTAGAAATACAAACAATGACCCAAAATGCCCAGGAAGAGAAAAACTGATGCGGATGGAAGGCTGTTTCAAGAAAGATGGGAAGGCGAATACATGTTTGTGCTTCAAGGAGAAAAACCAGCATGTCTTTTGTGTTATGAGGCGGTTGTCAAAGGGTACGATCTATGTCGGCATTTTGACACCAAACACGGAGCTAAATATGCCAAAGTGTCGACGTTTGATCGTTGATTGATGGAGTAATGTGGGTTTCATAACCTGACAAGTTAAAAGGATTTATGTTATAATAACAAACAGATTTTTTTTACATCTATGCAAATATATATGTAATATTTGTAAGTTGAATAAGTAAAAAATTCAGTTATTTAACATTAAGTAGTAGTTGCATTTATTTTACATTACATTTAGTGACATTTATACTGTCTTACAGTTACATGTGGCATATACCTCAGTGACGTCATCATCAGTGGGGGTTTTAAGGTACTTAAACTTGGAGGCACAGAGTGAGGCCTTTATTTTGAAAAGTGGAAGCGGAAGCGGCGTGACGTTGACTTGACTGGTTATTGACCGTAGGTCTGCAGGTCACACCGACTCACCGACTCACTCACCGACCCGCAGCAGGATGGCCGGACGGGACCGAGTGGTTCACCTGCTCAGACAGCTGGAGCGCGCGGCGTAAGTTTGATCCACTGCATCAATTTGATTGGTCAGATTGAGCCTGACGGTGACGTCATGTCGGAGGAAACACAAGTAAACAGTCGGTTTGTTGTCTGGAGACGGCGACGCCAAACTCCTTTAAAAAATGAGCCAATTTCAAAGTGTTTCCGTGAAGACGGAGGCGGACCGCCGAGCAGAGCTCAGCCGAACACCGGCTCCTGCTCAGGGCGAAGTCTTTTCGCTCTCGGCAGACATGTGGCGCACTGGAAAGTATTTACATGTACTTTAAAAAGTGCTTTTACAAAGTCTGCATGGAGAGAAGTAAACATGGTGTCGTTTATGTGACATACATGATGACAGAGGTGACGTCACTTTACCTGGAGACCCAGCTAAACCGTCTTTTAGCTCCTTCAGAGCTGCAAAACCTTGAGTTCAGCATTTAAGTTCAGAAAAAGCCCAGGTTACAGCAGGTCTGGATCCAGAACCAGCTCAGTGAGACCAGTCAGACCTGGACTGGGTCAGACCCTACAGAGGGATGTAGACCCTGTTTTAGATCCGTGAAAAACTGAAATCTCATTTTTAATCTTGTTTGTCACACAAGCGACCTGCTAAAGCTGGACTCCATCAGCTCAGAGACTCCGAGGACTTTGGGAAGTCTTTGTTTTAATTGTGAGATACCCCAGAGGCCACATGAGACCAGGTCTTAGTCCAGAAGTCTCCCCACAGAGCATTAGACCCCCGTCTGACCTTGACTTTAGACAAGGTCTCTGGGTTAAGGTCTCCACGGAGCTCTTTTAAGCTCTCTTAAACCATCCATGCAGAACTCTGCTTGGAAAAACATCATTTTTATAAACCTCAGGCTCTGAGCTGCGACAACAAAACCTGAAAAAGTGCTGAAGTGAATCAGTTTTTCCGGCTTGAGGATGAATATTTGGGGGGTTTTAAACTGTTTCTGTGACTCAGAGATGTTCAGGAGTCTTTATACAAACTGTAGATTAGAATATTAACCCGTCACAAACCTGCCAGAGTTTTGAATGGAGTTCTGCTGTGTTTGAATGTTTTGTGTGAACAGGTGCAGATGTCCCGCTCACTCCAACACCTTCCACCAAGGTACACACACACACACACACACACACACACACACACACACACACACACACGTTAAGTACAAATCAATATTTAACCTCTGCTGATCAATGAGTGCTGGAGATTTACTGGCTGATAACCTCCAGGCTGTTGATAACCATGTGTGTCAATCATCTCTTAGACTCTGATTGATTGTTGATCAGTAATCAATACCCAGATATTTTCATGAGTTTCTTCTGCAGGTGCCGGAGCTGAAACCTGCACCGTCCGTAAAACAGACTACGCCTTCGAGGTAACTCACACCAGACTCAGTTTAAAAAAAGTCGGCTCATGTAGTTTTGTACAAACTCAGCTGTTGGTTTGTAACAGAGTCAAAAAGATTTTAGAAAAGGTGACTCAAAGTTATAGTTATAAAATTGTGATTCAATGTCGAAACGATTCTTCAGTATGATGTGAACGTCCACAGTGTGTTTAAAAAAGATCAATAAGTGAGTCTCAAAATAAAGTTGTGCCCATTTACTCACTTTGACATGTTTACACAGTCATATGATCCAAAGCGGTGCGTCTGTCCTGGACTACTGGTGACCTGCTGAATCACAGTCATGATGAAAGAGACTGTGTTTATTCAGCCTCTGACCTGGTCAAGGTTGTGATTTGTTGTTGTTGTTGTGTTTCAGATGGCGAGTTCCAACATCCGATATGGAGAAGGAGTCAGCAGAGAGATCGGCATGGTAACCACACACCATCATCATCATCGTCAGTAGCAGATTAATTTATGTCATTACCTCTATCCAAAGTCACACAGTAACACCAACACACTGACTGATGGAGGCAGCAGCTCTAAAATCCCTGTTTTAGTGAATGTAGTCTGGTGTGTGTGCTGTTTGTGGTTAAACCAAAAGGATCTTCCAGGTCTCTCTCTGTAGGGATCCTTTCCATGATGCTGTCACACACTTAGAATAACACTCTGAGCCTGGCAGTGGATCAAACAAGCCCTTTTAGTGGACCTACTGTGATCCTGCCTACTAACTCCTATGTACAGATAAAAACACCAGAGTTGCCCTTTACTCTCAGTGGGATCGATGTTATCTGTGGAGGTGATGTTCATCAACACGCCTGCAGAGTTCAGCTTCGGTGAACTTTGACTCGGCCTTGACCAAACGCACAGACCTGAGAGCCGTGTTTATCAGGTGACCATAAACCTCGTCAGAAGTCCGGCTCACACCTGAACACACCTTTACCTTTGCTTTCACACACAAATAAACCAGCAGTCTGGATTTGAAACATTTGGAACATTTTGGATCATCAGTTTTCATGTCCGTGGCTTCAGTCTCTGGTTCTGGAGGATAAAAGCGGTTGTGGTGTCTCCGGTTCTCCTGCAGGACCTGCAGAACCTCGGAGCTCGCGACGTCTGTCTTATGACAGACAAGAACTTGTCCCGCCTCCCTCCGGTGAAGGCCGTCCTGGAGTCTCTGGCCAAGAACGGAGTCCGCTACAAAGTCTACGACGACGTCCGGGTGGAGCCCACCGACACCAGGTGAGACACAGTGTCACAGGTAAGGTACCGTCTGATTGGCTGCTAGGTGTCCAGGTGGAGACGACACTGGAGTCATTTAGTCCATCACTTCCTGACATCAAGACACACGGTAGTGTGCGTTGGTCTTTATACATTATGGGGACACAAACCTGGTTCCACGCTGCGTTGTGACGACTCACTGGTCCCAACGTGAAGGACAGTAATGGTCTGTGGACTCCCAGGTGTCCACAGGTGTGCGTTTAGAGGCTCGTCTCAACCTTTATGTTCTTATAAGGACACATATTTAGTGCAGTATGTAGTATATTTCACCCCGTGACCGTTTTGGGGTCAAATCCTTTATCCTGAAAGTATTTCCTTATTGATGATGATTGAATCAATCAATAGACCCCCCCCCCCCCCCCCCCGAGCCTGGTTCTGTTTGAGGTTTCCTCCCCCAAAGGGGAGTTCTTCCGTTAAAGGGGAGTTCTTCCCTTTAAAGGGGAGTTCTTCCTCCAAAGGGGAGTTCTTTTCCGTTAAAGGGGAGTTCTTCTCTTTAAAGGGGAGTTCTTCCGTCAAAGGGGAGTTCTTCCCCCAAAGGGGAGTTCTTTTCCGTTAAAGGGGAGTTCTTCTCTTTAAAGGGGAGTTCTTCCCCCAAAGGGGAGTTCTTCCCTCAAAGGGGAGTTCTTCCCGTCAAAGGGGAGTTCTTCCGGTTAAAGGGGAGTTCTTCCCTCAAAGGGGAGTTCTTCCCGTCAAAGGGGAGTTCTTCCGGTTAAAGGGGAGTTCTTCCGGTTAAAGGGGAGTTCTTCCCTCAAAGGGGAGTTCTTCCCGTCAAAGGGGAGTTCTTCCGGTTAAAGGGAACTTCTTCCCGTCAAAGGGGAGTTCTTCCCGTCAAAGGGGAGTTCTTCCCGTTAAAGGGGAGTTCTTCCCTCAAAGAGGAGTTCTTCCGTTAAAGGGGAGTTCTTCCGTTAAAGGGGAGTTCTTCCGTCAAAGGGGAGTTCTTCCCTTTAAAGGGGAGTTCTTCCCTCAAAGGGGAGTTCTTCTGGTTAAAGGGGAGTTCTTCCCTCAAAGGGGAGTTCTTCCGTCAAAGGGGAGTTCTTCCGGTTAAAGGGGAGTTCTTCCCTCAAAGGGGAGTTCTTCCCATTAAAGGGGAGTTCTTCCGTCAAAGGGGAGTTCTTCCGTCAAAGGGGAGTTCTTCCCGTTAAAGGGGAGTTCTTCCCATTAAAGGGGAGTTCTTCCGTCAAAGGGGAGTTCTTCCCATTAAAGGGGAGTTCTTCCGTCAAAGGGGAGTTCTTCCGTCAAAGGAGAGTTCTTCCCATTAAAGGGGAGTTCTTCCGTCAAAGGGGAGTTCTTCCCGTTAAAGGGGAGTTCTTCCGTCAAAGGGGAGTTCTTCCCATTAAAGGGGAGTTCTTCCGTCAAAGGGGAGTTCTTCCCCCAAAGGGGAGTTCTTTTCCGTTAAAGGGGAGTTCTTCTCTTTAAAGGGGAGTTCTTCCCCCAAAGGGGAGTTCTTCCCTCAAAGGGGAGTTCTTCCCGTCAAAGGGGAGTTCTTCCGGTTAAAGGGGAGTTCTTCCCTCAAAGGGGAGTTCTTCCCGTCAAAGGGGAGTTCTTCCGGTTAAAGGGGAGTTCTTCCGGTTAAAGGGGAGTTCTTCCCGTCAAAGGGGAGTTCTTCCGGTTAAAGGGAACTTCTTCCCGTCAAAGGGGAGTTCTTCCCTTTAAAGGGGAGTTCTTCCCGTTAAAGGGGAGTTCTTCCCTCAAAGAGGAGTTCTTCCGTTAAAGGGGAGTTCTTCCCTCAAAGGGGAGTTCTTCCCTTTAAAGGGGAGTTCTTCCCTCAAAGGGGAGTTCTTCCCTTTAAAGGGGAGTTCTTCCCTCAAAGGGGAGTTCTTCTGGTTAAAGGGGAGTTCTTCCCTCAAAGGGGAGTTCTTCCGTCAAAGGGGAGTTCTTCCGGTTAAAGGGGAGTTCTTCCCTCAAAGGGGAGTTCTTCCCGTCAAAGGGGAGTTCTTCCCATTAAAGGGGAGTTCTTCCGTCAAAGGGGAGTTCTTCCGTCAAAGGGGAGTTCTTCCCGTTAAAGGGGAGTTCTTCCCATTAAAGGGGAGTTCTTCCGTCAAAGGGGAGTTCTTCCCATTAAAGGGGAGTTCTTCCGTCAAAGGGGAGTTCTTCCCGTTAAAGGGGAGTTCTTCCGTCAAAGGGGAGTTCTTCCCATTAAAGGGGAGTTCTTCCGTCAAAGGGGAGTTCTTCCCTCAAAGGGGAGTTCTTCCCGTTAAAGGGGAGTTCTTCCGTCAAAGGGGAGTCCACTGCAGGTGTGACACGCGGTGAGCGGCGGTGATGAGGTCACTCCCGTCTTACTCACCTGAAGCTTGTAGAATAAAAATAATGTAATTTGAACTGAAAGTGTTTTTTCTGTGTCACAGTTTTAAAGACGCCATCTCGTTTGCTAAAAACAACTCCTTTGACGTGTTTGTGGCGGTGGGCGGCGGCTCTGTGATTGACACGTGTAAAGCAGCCAATCTGTACGCGTGTCATCCCGATGCAGACTTCCTGGACTTCGTCAATGCTCCGATCGGTAAAGGGAAGCCGATCACCGGGGCACTGAAGCCGCTCATCGCAGGTACAGCGCTCAGGTTACCACGGTTACAACAGAGGTGGAGGCTGATAGGACGGTGAGGGGTGGGGGGGCGGGGTCAGACGATTGACAGCTGATGGTTTAATGATCAAGATCACGTATTGATAACTGATTGATTGACTAATTTTAATGATAAAACTAGTTTACATTGGTTTTATGATTGAGATTAAATCCTAAACAGTTTCAGTTATTTCATTAAATTCAATAGATTGTATTAATGGATGTAAAAGATTATTGATTATATTAATAAAATGTTTTCCTCCCGTTTTTATTCCCAAACATTCATATTTTATCAAATTAGTTTAAAAACTAAAAATGATTTCAATTATAACTGAATGAAAATATGAATTTAATGAACTTTAAGTCTCGTTCATTCTTCTTCACTTCTGTGCTGCCAAATATTTTAATGCAACAAATCCTATTTTTTGTATTTGGCACATTTAGTTATTATATTGAGTTCCAGATCCAGGTGAGCTCGCCGTCCGTCATGTTTCTAATGACCTGCTCACTGAAGGTGTTACCTGTAAACCGTCTGACCATGTGACTAAACTGTCCTTCTCTTCCACCTTCAGTTCCCACGACCGCGGGGACAGGAAGTGAGACCACCGGAGTCGCCATCTTTGACTATGAGCCTCTGAAAGCAAAAACAGGTGAGGACGCTTTGAATGTTGCAGTCAGCTGATTGACGTGACAGACGTGGTGACATCGGAGTGTCCGTCTGAGCCGTGATTGGTCGTCTGTGTTCAGGTATCGCCAGCAGAGCCATCAGACCCACGCTGGGCATCGTCGACCCAACGCACACACTGAGCATGCCCGAGAGAGTCGCCGCCAACAGCGGCTTCGATGTCCTCTGGTCAGTCTGATGGATGATGATGAGGATGATGATGATGATGATGATGATGATGATGATGATGATGGATTTATTGGAAGTGTTCTAACACTGCTAATCTGATAATCTAATGATCCGTCCATCAGGTTATTAACTGTCAATAACACTCAGAGAACAGAAAGCTGATTGGCTGATTCTGTCCATGATGTCACCTGATCAGTTCTGATCCATCAGACTAAAGGACCAGATCACATGATCTCTGATGCGATGGCTGGGCAGGTGAAGGCTGGATGGTGAAGGACGACCGCTGTCAGCATTAGCTGCTGATGCCCAGGTTACCGGCACACCTGGTGGGTGGGGAGGTGACCTCTGACCCCGCAGACGGTGTTAAGGCCACAGTTAACGTGACGCAACGTTAAGTCACATGACGTGACTTTATGAGGCAATAAAGACACGAAGGACAGAACATAAACCGCTCAGTCAGAACAGAAGTCAACAGCTTCCATTTTACTCTCAAAACATGTAATTACCTCCGTTTATTATCATTAACATCATTATTATCAATATTATCATTATCGTCATTATTATCATCATTATTATCATTAACATCATTATTATCATTATTATTATCATTATTATCATTAACATCATTATTATCATTATTATCATTATCATTATTATCATTATCATCATTATTATCATCATTATCATTAACATCATTATTATCATTATCATCATTATTATCATCATTATTATCATTATTATTATCATTATTATCATTAACATCATTATTATCATTATCATCATTATTATCATCATTATCATTAACATCATTATTATCATTATCATTATTATCATTATCATCATTATTATTATCATTATTATCATCATTGTTATCATTAACATCATTATTATCATTATCATCATCATTATTATCATTATCATTATTATCATCATTGTTATCATTAACATCATTATTATCATTATCATCATCATTATTATCATTATTAACATCATTATTATCATTATCATTATCATCATTATTATCATCATTATTATCATTATTAACATCATTATTATCATCATCATTATTATCATCATTATTATCATCATTATCATCATCATTATCATCATCATTATTATCATCATTATTATCATCATCATCATCATTATTATCATTATCATCATCATTATTATCATCATTATTATTATCATTATTAACATCATTATCATCATCATTATTATCATCATTATCATTATCATCATCATTATTATCATCATTATTAACATCATTATTATCATCATCATTATCATCATCATTATTATCATCATCATTATCATCATCATTATTATATTATTATCCTTTTTATGTTTTACTTGACAGAAAAAAATTCAATGTATTAGTGATTTTAATTTTTTATTCAAATTGTTTGTGGTTCATCATGTACATGTAATATTGTTATACATTTTTATGTTTTTAAAACTTTTTTCCAAATGTATTTTGTTTTACACACACACACACACACACACACACACTTGTTATCTGTTTAGTATTTATTACTGTATTATTATTATCATTCTTATTTTGACCATGTGGTGAATAACTGTCCAGTAGGTGGGACTCACTAAATGACAAAGATGATATAATAATAACCTGTTCTATTTCCCTCAGTCATGCCCTGGAGTCGTACACCGCTCTGCCTTACAATCAGAGGAGCCCATGCCCCGCCAACCCCATCAACCGCCCCGCCTACCAGGGCAGCAACCCCATCAGTGACGTCTGGTCCCGCCACGCCCTCCACGTGGTCGCCAAGTACATGAAACGGTACATAAATGTTAAATTAACTGGAGACCCGAACAGGCTCCCTGAGGAACTCCACTGAAGTCTTAATCCAGACCAGAGCTGCTGGTTCCACCGTTTATCACTGACGTTTGTTTGAGTGTTTTTACAGACTGTAGAAGGTTGCCGGTTTATAAAATTAATCCTGTTCAATGTCCTGACAAATATTTTAATATCTAGGTATCTGAGAAATATTTGAGAAACAGATACATTTTTCAAAAAACAGCTAATCCTGCACACTGTGGATGACTTTAGAAACGTTTAGGTCCGAACAGTTGTTAAAAAAATAAAGTTAAAATGAAAATCAAAGTAGAACAATCACAGATTAAATGAAGACTACAGTATTTTTAAATAATTATTAAAAACAACTAACTTGAAATGTGAAAAATATAAAAGAAATAAAATAAGGAAAACAGATTTTGATCAGCTGAAAGTAAAACATTCTGGTGTGAACTTTGTAGTAAATAATAAAAAACAGAAAACCTCAGTATCATGATTGTTGCTAACAGGGTGTCTGATTGACTGGTTAAGCGCTTGATTGATTGATTGATTGATTGATTACAGGGCGGTGCGGGACCCCGAGGATCTTGAGGCTCGGTCCAGCATGCACCTGGCCAGCGTGTTCGCCGGCATTGGCTTTGGAAACGCTGGTGTTCATCTGTGGTGAGAATTTGTATGTTGTCGGCTTCGTGGTTTTCAAGTGGTAAAAAACCTTAAAAAGCCTTTAGACTGCAGATTTATTAAAACTATAACCAACAGAAACACCGAAACAGTTGATGCTTTGCTGGACATGTTCACCAGAAACATAGGAAACGTTTATGATAGGGACGGGTTTCAGGGCTGATGAGGTTGATCAGGTCGTACAGGTTGTGATGCCACTGAGCTCACAGCCCAGTATGAACTGCAGTGAAACAGGTTTCCAATAGATGGTATTTGCAGGTGCGTGTTAGAAAGAGTATATTTTGTATTAAATGTATTTGACTTATTATTTTAAGCCAAACCATCATCGGTTCCTAAACCTAACCCAGTGGTTTGGTGCCTGAACGTAACCAACCCTCCATCATGATGAAGGAAAACTGAAATATAGAAGTTCACTCAGTCTACAAATAATTTTCTCATTCTTAACAACTGGCCTCACGGTTTGAGCTCTGAGCTCCTGGGCGTCCAGGCGATTCTCCATCTATAGAAAAGCTCTTCTTCTCTCTGCAGTCATGGGATGTCGTATCCGATCGCTGGTAACGTGAAGACTCATTCTGCGAAGGGTTACAGCGTGGAGCACCCCCTGGTGGTGAGAGAGTCACTGATCCAGCATCACAGCAACAAACAAAGTAATCAGAAGGTGGAAGGTCAAAAAGAAAACTGTAGGTCTGTCCTAAACCGTGTGTGTGTGTGTGTGTGTGTGTGTGTGTGTGTGTGTGTGTGTGTGTGTGTGTGTGTGTGTGTGTGTGTGTGTGTGTGTGTGTGTGTGTGTGTGTGTGTGTGTGTGTGTGTGTGTGTGTGTGTGTGTGTGTGTGTCCTCAGCCTCATGGTCTCTCAGTGGTCCTCACGTCTCCGGCTGTCTTCAACTTCACAGCCCCGATGTGCCCAGAGCGCCACCTGGAGGCTGCAGAGATCCTCGGTACCTGCTCACCGGCTTACCTGTTCACCCGTTAGAGTCATACAACCCAAAGTGATAGAAAAGTACAACAAATAATAAAATAACGACACGACACGCCTGAAGACAATCCTGCTTCATTAAGACCAACTGTGACTGTAGCCACCGCTGCTGGACGTTCTGCGAGTGTGGCTAATGATACGGCTAATGTTACTGCTAATGTTACTGCTAATGTTACTGCTAATGATACGGCTAATGTTACTGCTAATGTTACTGCTAATGATACGGCTAATGTTACTGCTAATGTTACGGCTAATGTTACGGCTAATGTTACTGCTAATGTTACTGCTAATGATACGGCTAATGTTACTGCTAATGTTACTGCTAATGTTACTGCTAATGTTACTGCTAATGATACGGCTAATGTTACTGCTAATGTTACGGCTAATGTTACGGCTAATGTTACTGCTAATGTTACTGCTAATGATACGGCTAATGTTACTGCTAATGTTACTGCTAATGTTACTGCTAATGTTACGGCTAATGTTACTGCTAATGTTACTGCTAATGATACGGCTAATGTTACTGCTAATGTTACTGCTAATGATACGGCTAATGTTACAGTTAATGCTGTGGCTAATGTTACTGCTAATGTTACGGCTAATGCTGTGGCTAATGTTACTGCTAATGTTACGGCTAATGCTGTGGCTAATGTCATAGCTAATGCTATGGCAAATGTTACAGTTAATGCTACGGCTAATGTTATAGCTAATGCTACGGCTAATGTTATAGCTAATGCTACGGCTAATGTTATAGCTAATGCTACGGCTCATGATGGGTTCATGTTATACCTAATAGCTTGTCGTAGCTATTTCTGTGGCTGATTTCACAGAACTAAGTGAAATAACCTTTTTGACATTATTGATTAACAACACAGGACTTTCACCCAGGAGACCAAAAGTTATTTCAACTTTAG
>NC_092026.1:370000-462500 GCF_042242105.1 Pempheris klunzingeri
TCTGTGGTTGTTGTCTCTCTGTGGTTGTTGTGTCTCAGTGGTTGTTGTGTCTGTGGTTGTTGTGTCTCTCTGTGGTTGTTGTCTCTCTGTGGTTGTTGTGTCTCAGTGGTTGTTGTCTCTCTGTGGTTGTTGTGTCTCAGTGGTTGTTGTCTCTCTGTGGTTGTTGTGTCTGTGGTTGTTGTCTCTCTGTGGTTGTTGTCTCTCTGTGGTTGTTGTCTCTCTGTGGTTGTTGTGTCTCTGTGGTTGTTGTGTCTCTGTGGTTGTTGTCTCTCTGTGGTTGTTGTCTCTCAGTGGTTGTTGTCTCTCTGTGGTTGTTGTGTCTCTGTGGTTGTTGTGTCTCTGTGGTTGTTGTCTCTCTGTGGTTGTTGTCTCTCTGTGGTTGTTGTGTCTCTGTGGTTGTTGTCTCTCTGTGGTTGTTGTCTCTCAGTGGTTGTTGTGTCTCTGTGGTTGTTGTGTCTCTGTGGTTGTTGTCTCTCTGTGGTTGTTGTGTCTCTGTGGTTGTTGTGTCTCTGTGGTTGTTGTGTCTCTGTGGTTGTTGTCTCTCAGTGGTTGTTGTCTCTCTGTGGTTGTTGTCTCTCTGTGGTTGTTGTGTCTCTGTGGTTGTTGTGTCTCTGTGGTTGTTGTGTCTCTGTGGTTGTTGTCTCTCTGTGGTTGTTGTCTCTCAGTGGTTGTTGTCTCTCTGTGGTTGTTGTCTCTCTGTGGTTGTTGTGTCTCTGTGGTTGTTGTCTCTCTGTGGTTGTTGTGTCTCTGTGGTTGTTGTGTCTCTGTGGTTGTTGTCTCTCTGTGGTTGTTGTCTCTCAGTGGTTGTTGTCTCTCTGTGGTTGTTGTGTCTCTGTGGTTGTTGTGTCTCTGTGGTTGTTGTCTCTCAGTGGTTGTTGTGTCTCTGTGGTTGTTGTGTCTCTGTGGTTGTTGTGTCTCTGTGGTTGTTGTGTCTCTGTGGTTGTTGTCTCTCTGTGGTTGTTGTGTCTCTGTGGTTGTTGTGTCTCTGTGGTTGTTGTCTCTCTGTGGTTGTTGTCTCTCTGTGGTTGTTGTGTCTCTGTGGTTGTTGTCTCTCTGTGGTTGTTGTGTCTCTGTGGTTGTTGTGTCTCTGTGGTTCTGTGTGGCTCTGACTGTCTGTCTGGCTACAGTCAGACAACAGGAAGAAAAGATTCTGAGTTTAAAGGAATGAAGAGCAGAATAAGCCCCGCCCACCAGTCACATGACCACAGCGTCACTCTCAGGGTCATCTGTGTGTGTGTGTGTTAATCAGTGTTACATCAGTGTGGCCTCTGACCTCTGTGTATTTACAGCCTGCTGAGCTGCTGCTGTTTAAAGCAGATTAAAGACACACACACACACTAATTAACCAATTAGCAGCAGCTTCCTGTGATGCAGGTTGGACGAGTTCAGTTTGAGGTTTTCAGTTTAACATGAAATCTGTCTGATAAATGTTCAATAATCCAGAAACATTAAATATCAATAATCATCATTTCACTGTGTGAGAAAATACAAATTAATTCATAGAACGTTTCCTGAAACTCTTCATGTGTTCGTTAAGGGATTTTCAAAATAAAAGTCAGATAATTGCTGTTTCAGGGTTAATTAGAGGTAAATTAAGGTTTGTTAAAGGTTAATCAAAGTGAGTTTGTACAGACTAAACGCTGTTGACCCTGAAGAGTGAGAGCAGTTCTGGGCTTTGCTTGGCAGGTGGTTGTGGCGGTGGCCCCGTACCGGCCCCGCTGGCCGAAGGAGCTGGAGCTAAAGCAGGGAGACCTGGTCCAGGTCCTGTTCAGGGAGGACGAGAGCTGGTGGTTCGGACGCCTCCGAGACGGAGCTGAGGGATACTTCCCCGCCACCTGTGTAGAGCCACTGCAGGTAACAGCCTGGTCCCCCCAGGTAACAGCCTGGTCCCCCCAGGTAACAGCCTGGTCCCCCCAGGTAACAGCGCTCACATGTTCTAGTCCTACCTGCTGACATGAAGAGAACTTTGATACTGTGAATAACTTTTTTAATGCAGGACGATAATAATATAAAAATTTAATAATGACAAGTTCTTCACAGTAAATATGAAACAACACGAGGAATTAATTAAGACCAAGTTAATAAAAATTAATTTTTTTATTTTCCATGTAGTTTTGATACTTCAAACAGATTTCAGTCTCCGAGCTACATGCTAACATCAGCGTGCTAACATGCTAACAGTTAGCATGATCCCGCCTCTAGTCATGTGCTGTCCTCTGATTGGCCGTCTGCTCGCCGTGATGTAACTCTGTCTCCGTGCTACAGGCCCGGGGGTTGTCCAGTGCCACGCCCACGCTGCTCAGAAGGGGGTCGGTCCCGGTCGCCATGACAACAGCTGGCGCCCCATGTGGCTGCACGAGGTAACTATGGCAACAACACGTTTTATTTACAGGAACCAAACTTTATTTAAACACCGGACAGAGACGAGGACTTTCAGGAACTGAAGTGTTCTACTGCGGTCGTTTGAATATTTAATAGTTTTCAGACGTCGGCTTCATACTTTATTATACTGACTAAATGAGACACAGGAGGACGTTCAAACACAGAAACTAGTCTGATCACAGGAGGACGTCGGGAGAGACTTGATCTGTGATGGAGGGGCTGATGCATACCTGTATGAGCACACCTTTATTTTCTCTTTCCTCTTTTTCAATATTCAGAATACCTTTCATGTCCAAAAACATGTAAGAGAGACCATTTAAAAGTGAGTTTATGATTAAATGTTACATTCTGGACACAGTCGATCTCGCAGAACGATAAACTCCTGCTCAGATTATTGAGGGTTTGGCGGCTGAATGGTTTCACCCAGAAGACCAACAGTGATTATCAGCTAACTTCTAAAGTTCAGTTTTCTCTTATGATCAGGTTTCAGTGGCGGACTGGTTGGGTTTAGGACAAGAAGATGGTTCGAGTCAAATACAGAATAAACCTGAAACACTTTCTACAGCTGGGTGTAAATAACATCTCCAAACTCTTCCACAGACAAAGACCGTGCAGCGTTCACTGTTACCGGGACAGGAAAGTTGTTCTGACTTTAAAGAGCTGACTTGTCAGTGTTTATGCTCCCTGCAGCGGTCACGGCACCCCGAAGCTGCTGAGGAAGAACAGCGTCCGCAGGCCCCTGGGAGCCGACGGGCCCTCTGCGCCTTCGGGACCTTTGGCAGCACACCCCCACGGCTCCCCCAGCCTCCTCCACCGCGTCCTGGCCAAATCCAGGAGGAAGAGCTGCCCCCACCTTCAACACCCCCCTTTGGACTCTGGATCCGTCAACAGTGGCTTCCAGCCGGATTAGAGCGCCCACGGCTGACCTGCACCGAGACCGGAACCAGGAGATGTAGGTCCCACTGAGACCATGTGACCTACAGGTCGCCAATGTCAGGTCCAGGTTTCTGAGGCGATTTCCCCCGACCACTACAAGTCCCTGAGGTGCTGGTGACGTCTGAGTCTCTGAGGTCACTGAGGTCACGTCTGAGTCTCCAAGGATCAAGTCTCTGGTCAGTTCTGAGTTCCTGTGTCCAAGCGGAGTCTCGAGTGCTTTCTGAGGTCATTTTCAAGTCAACAAGGTCGTGTCCCGTCACAGAATGTGTCCAAGTTGCTAAAGTCATTTTTTAGTAGATAAAGTTTAGTCCAACACAGTGAGATTGTCCCTGAGGTCACGTCCCAGCGGAGTCCCTGAGGTCACGTCCCTGAGGTCACGTCCCAGCGGAGTCCCTGAGGTCACGTCCCAGCGGAGTCCTTGAGGTCACGTCCCTGAGGAGTCCCTGAGGTCACGTCCCTGAGGAGTCCCTGAGGTCACGTCCCAGCGGAGTCCTTGAGGTCACGTCCCTGAGGAGTCCCTGAGGTCACGTCCCTGAGGAGTCCCTGAGGTCACGTCCCTGAGGTCACGTCCCAGGGGGAGTCCCTGAGGTCACGTCCCAGAGGTCACATCCCAGTGGAGTCCCTGAGGTCACGTCCCAGAGGTCACATCCCAGTGGAGTCCCTGAGGTCACGTCCCTGAGGAGTCCCTGAGGTCATGTCCCTGAGGTCACATCCCAGTGGAGTCCCTGAGGTCACGTCCCAGTGGAGTCCCTGAGGTCACGTCCCTGAGGTCACGTCCCAGTGGAGTCCCTGAGGTCACATCCCAGTGGAGTCCCTGAGGTCACGTCCCAGTGGAGTCCCTGAGGTCACGTCCCAGTGGAGTCCCTGAGGTCACGTCCCAGTGGAGTCCCTGAGGTCACGTCCCAGGGGGAGTCCCTGAGGTCACGTCCCAGTGGAGTCCCTGAGGTCACGTCCCTGAGGTCACATCCCAGTGGAGTCCCTGAGGTCACGTCCCTGAGGTCACGTCTCAGGGGGAGTCCCTGAGGAGTCCCTGAGGTCACATCCCAGTGGAGTCCCTGAGGTCACGTCCCTGAGGTCACGTCCCAGTGGAGTCCCTGAGGTCACGTCCCTGAGGTCACATCCCAGGGGGAGTCCCTGAGGAGTCCCTGAGGTCACATCCCAGTGGAGTCCCTGAGGTCACATCCCAGGGGGAGTCCCTGAGGTCACGTCCCTGAGGAGTCCCTGAGGTCACGTCCCTGAGGAGTCCCTGAGGTCACGTCCCTGAGGTCACGTCCCAGTGGAGTCCCTGAGGTCACGTCCCTGAGGTCACGTCCCAGTGGAGTCCCTGAGGTCACGTCCCTGAGGTCATGTCCCAGGGGGAGTCCCTGAGGAGTCCCTGAGGTCACGTTCGAGTCACTACAGTCACCTCCAAGTGGCCGTGGTCATCTAAGACTCCCCAGGTCACGTCCGAGTCTCTGACATAATTTCTAGGTCAGCAGGTCACGTCCAAGTCCGAGTTGACCTGGACTCGGACTCGTCTTCTGATGCGATGGAAGTCGTCACCCGATGACGATGATAGCGGTCGGGTGAGGACGTTAAAGTCTGTGTTGTGTCTTTTGGACACTTTCTGAGCCTCGGCAGCGTGACGACGACTAAAAGTGTATAAGTGTAAAAGTGAGTCTGTGAGCAGTGAGACGGAAACACGACCTATTCAGTCGACCGAGTTTATTCTGGGTCACATCTGAAAACACAACGTTCTCCTCAGACATCACGTCTTTAAAACATCACTCAGGGTTTGTTTCTGTGCAGCTTAAAATAAAACAATAACAATAAAGGATAAATCAATGTTGACTGTGTTTTGTACCAAACATTGAGTTTAAGTAAGACTTCAAACATCAAACAATAAATGAAATGAAATATTCAGTGTTACATTACATACATTTAATAAATCAGTTTAAAATGTAAAACTCAAACGTTTTCCAAAGTGCAGACGGTGTTACATATAAAGTGTCTTCATGTCAAAAGCAGCCAGACTTCAAGGAATAAAGAAATAATCAAAAAGTAAATATGTAGAAACACAAAGCAAAGCTTAAACAGAAGTACAGGTCATTTTAAAAGTCAAATGTTCAGTAAAATGATCAAAATATTGCATCAAAAAGTGTATTTGAAATGATGAAATGTTGGTTTTGTTAAAAACAGTTTGAGTGGATTAAAATAAATCATTAAAATAGAGAAGAACTGCTCAATAAATCAATAAAACATCAGCTGAACTGATGGAGACTCTGCAGTGAAGACTAAAAATGATTAAAACGCTGACTCATGATTCACAGGTCGACTCAGCAGACTGCAGAGACAAACCGATGGAAGCTGCTTTACCGTATAATTAACGGAAAGAGTCTGCAGGTGTCTCTCACAGGTGTGTCTGCAGATGATGGAGACGTGGATGACAATGACGAAGGTCAATGCTCTGCAAAAGCAAAACAGAAATAAAAAATCAAGTGGAATAAAAAGTGAAAATACACACAAACAGCTGTTATATCGCTCCCTTCAACCAGACTCCATTGACAAAATTGTAGCTCCCAGAACGCAGGAGCAGCTGCTCTTAAACTTACTGTTTTGTCAATGGAGTTTGGTGATAAACGGCCTTCTATCAACATCTTCAAAGCCACCAGACTCCATTGACAAGAACAGTCATTTTACCGCGGTAAGGCCTCGGCCTTTACCGCCATAGAGAGCAGACAGGTGACAGGTGTCCACTGACCGGGGCGTCATGTGGTGACGGTCTCCTGATGACGATCAGGGCTCCACGTAGACCCGGGCCTGCTCGGTCAGACTCATCTGATCCTCCGTTTTCCCAAACATCACCACCTGGAGTTCACCGCTCAGCTGCCCACACAACAACACAGGTGAGTCAGCGATACAGACAGGTGAGTCAGCCTTCCTGTCTACCCTCCTGTCTGCCCTCCTGCCTTCCTGTCTGCCCTCCTGTCTGTGGCTCTCAGCCCACTGGTTCCTACTGATGATGTAAACTGTTAAACCCCTGACGGAGCTCGTCGAACAGCTGGTCCTGGGTCAGGCCTCACCTCAAAGGGGTTCAGTCTGTATGCAGGACACTCAGGTGAGTGCAGGTAACCGACTGGCTGCTGGCACCACCACACCTCCATCTGTCCGTCCAATGGGAAGCAGCCAAACTCCTCACAGCCCAGGACTGACCGGGTCTCTCTCTGGACCAGCTCCTGGATGGAGCTGGAGTCTTTCTGGACCCCCGAGGAGGACCCAGACTCTCCATGGACCCCCGAGGAAGACCCGGACTCTCCATGGACCCCCGAGGAGGACCCGGACTCTCCATGGACCCCCGAGGAGGACCCGGACTCTCCATGGACCCCTGAGGAGGACCCGGACTCTCCCTGGACCTGCAGGATGGAGCTCAGCAGACTCTCTCCCTGGACCTGGAAGACAGAAGTTTTTCCAGGTCCACAATGTCTGAATAAGTCCATACCCCCTCACAGACTCACGTCCTGACCCCTGAAACTGTGAGCAGAAACGTTCTTACCAAACTCAACTGTAAAACCAATGTAGTCTGGTGTGTGTGCTGTTTGTGGTTAAACCAAAAGGATCTTCCAGGTCTCTCTCTGTAGGGATCCTTTCCATGATGCTGTCACACACTTAGAATAACACTCTGAGCCTGTCAGTGGATCAAACAAGCTCTTTTAGTGGACCTACTGTGATCAGGTGCAGTTGTCCCAAAGGATCACGTTGCAGCCATTGCAGCCCGTTTGGTGGCTGCTGGCTGAGGTGATCTACTGGACCAGTTCCAACACTTTTACTACCTACCAGTCACTCACACACCAGGATGAGGACAGAGAGGACCAGGGGGAGAAACACCAGAGTTCTCCATTAACTGTGAGTGAAAGGTGAATGTATGTGTGACAGCACCACAGGGAGATCATGTGACCCCGATGGAGTATCTGCGTGTTGTTGGCATGTCTGTGAGTCAGACCTCTGAGCTGCTGCTGGATTGTTGGCTGTCAGCGTCGACACTTCGCTCCTCCCACATCAGATTCACCATCCTGCTCGAACATGCCGACACCTGAACCACAAACAGACACTGAAGAGTCTGCAGCAGCTCAGCTCCAACACTCCAGCGTTAGCGTTTACGGCGTGCGGTCACCTCATCCCGGATGCTGCTGCTGGTTTTCAGCGGCGTAGGTGTGTGAGGAGCCGACATCCACAGCGCTCTGATCCTCTCTCTGATCTCTGTGGGCGTCCTGAACACAAACTCTCACTGTCAAACCCATCAGCTGCTGTTCTGTCTGCAGGGAACTTAACACGAGTCACCGAGTCAGATGTTAAATTCACCCGCTCCCCTCGTGGCAGTCTGATGAAGTCAAAGCTGTTTTGAGGGCTCACTTTACAGATGCAAGACTGGCAAACATGTTCCCATATGTTGACCCTTCATGCCCTCGCAGTGACTTATTGGCCTTATTTAGAACTGGAGAAAATCAGATACACCCTAAAAGGCTCCTTGCAAAAACGTAAAGATATGTCGCTATCCTTGGCTGGACATGCGTCTTAATGGGCATCATTCTTGTGTAGATCTGGACTTAACGTGGGGGTGTCTGGCTGGGATTGTACCTTTCATCTTTGTAACTTGTTGGATGATGCTGCTAGACTGTGTTTTGTTTCTCCTCCTTTTTCCTACACTTGCTGCTACTGAATATACAACTAAATAAAAACCCTCACCCTAAAAGCTTATTAACAAACAAATCCAGTCAGCCTAAACTTTCCATGACTTAACAGTAATTTCTATGACATGTATGTTAACGGGCCGTGCAAAAACATGTTTTACTGTCTTTACTTGTCTTAAACTGAGAAACACCTGAAAACCTACAGGTTTGGTGAACAAGCACGTCGTCAGCTCTGTTAAAGGAGCTGTCTGAACGCTCCGTTTTACCTCACGTCTCTTTGACTTTCCCGCCTTAATTCCACAATTAATTCCATTTCTCATGTGTTTTCGTGTGTGTGAGGTTTGAGCCGACAGTGACGGGGTGTGACCTCTGACCCCCGACCTACTGGGTGCTGTTGCTGGTGGTGCAGTGCAGACAGTCGTCCTGCTGGGCGCTGCTCCAGTGTTTGTGGGAACAGACGGGGGTGGAGGTGAGAGTCGGACGCTGGAACTTCAGATCCTCGACGCCACACGGGCTGAAGAACTGCATACAGATGGACGGACGGACGTCAGGGGACAGACACTAGGACACATTTCCTCAGATTGAGGACAGACAGCACGGTGTCCTCACCTCAGAGGGGGAGAACGTCAGAGCACCCAGCAGGCTGCTTCCTCTCCAGGAGGATGTGGAGTCCACGAAGGAGGCTCCGTCCTCCCCGGGGACCTCCTTCAGACCTGAAACCTGCCAACACAACACGCTGTCGGCACCTGTCTGTCCTCAGAGGACACAGACAGCAGGGCCGTGTCCACGCGTCTCCACGCTGAACACCACATGTACGTCCACGTATGCAGAGCTCAGACTTAACGATGAGGTCGTCTTGTACTTTGTGTTTGAACCCATTCATCAGTTAGCCAACAGAATGTTGGATCAGATATTCTCATGATGGATTTATCGTTAACACCAAAACTCAACTGGTTCTGCTTTTCTTTCTCATTTCAGACAGTAAACTCAATATGTTAGTGTTGAACAGAGAAAACAAGTGATGTGAGTGTGTAACCTCAGCACTCGTGACATCTTATAGACTAAAAAATGAACAAACAGATCAAAGATGAACTGATGATGACAGTGATGATGTCGGCCTTCATCCTCAGTGATCTGCCACTACAATCAGAGTGTGACAGCATATATTCATATATAGATATCACATGCCCGGTGTCTTACATAACTGCGGCTCAGGTCGATGACGGACGGGTCGGCGTCCTCTCTGGACGGACAGGTGGACAGCGATGAGGTCACTTCCTGTGGGCCACGACTCCATGTCTCTGAGGTCTGAATAATTTAGGGAGAAGTTACGGATAACTTACAGCGAGTGGCGTCATTAATGCAAAACGAACAGCTCGCTGTAAATGATCAGTTATGTACTTATATCTATTATCTTTATATATAATAGAATGAAAATGAGTCAGACATTCAACAGAAACAGAGGAACAGGAGATACGATGAGATAAGTGAAGTTAGAGCAGAGTCAGAGCCTGACAGACGACGATCAGGGTTATATAAAAAATCTGCATTTCAAAATAAAGCCTCAGCTGTGTTCCAACAAATAAAAGCTGATGTACCATCTCCATCAGCTCAGCAGGCGCCGTCAGCTCACACGCGCTCAGGGAGGAGTCGTAACCCGAAGAGGAGGAGGAGGCGGGGACATAGATGGAGCAGAGGTGGCTGTGGTTGCAATGGCGTCCACCTGCGCTCTGATTGGTGGAGGTGAGGCTGGACTCGTCCTTCACGCTGGACAGACTGTCGGCCTGCAGGGGGGCAGATCAGTGTTATTACCGTCAGCGTTGTTTCGGTGGGTGGACGATGGGCGGGTGCTGACCTTAGTGGGGACGTTGGCCGTGCTGGGGGGGTCGTTGCAGGTCCTGGATGCTGGTTTGGTGGAGGAAGAGTTGTGGAGGTGCAGGACCTGCAGGTATCCTTCCTTCTCCACCTTCCTCTTCAGGGTGGAGTTCCAGTGGTTTTTGATGGAGTTATCAGTCCTGGGAACACAACACAGAAACTTCTCTTTTGAGAAATAAAACCCATTCAGGTCATTTTTACGTATCAGCACCCAACCAAAGCAAAGGGAACGTTCAGAATACACCGAGTACTAACTGAAGCTAACATTTGAGCTAACTGGGGCTAACGTTTGTGCTAACTGAAGCTAATGCTTGTGCTAACTGGGGCTAACGTTTGTGCTAACTGGGGCTAACGTTTGTGTTAACTGAAGCTAACGTTTGTGCTAACTGAAGCTAATGCTTGTGCTAACTGGGGCTAACGCTTGTGCTAAGTGAAGCTAATGCTTGTGCTAACTGGGGCTAATGTTTGTGCTAACTGGCGCTAATGCTTGTGCTAAGTGAAGCTAATGCTTGTGCTAACCGTGGCTAATGCTTGTGCTAACTGGGGCGAATGCTTGTGCTAACTGAAGCTAATGTTTGTGCTAACTGGGGCTAATGCTTGTGCTAACTGGGGCTAATCCAGTGGGATCAATGAGCTCCATGTTTGATTCACTGACAGGACGTCAGGACAGCCAATCAGAGCTCAGATTCCCCTACAGGATACGTTCGATGATGCCGTCTCTGTGGGAAACTGGAGCTCTGTGCCAGGCCAGTTTCACGTCACTTGGCACTATTTGCTTACTTGCAATGACAGACTGGATGCCTGCAGGTGTACGTACCTGCCAGGCAGCAGTTTGGAGATGTCGGCCCAGCGGTTTCCCAGCAGTCTGTGGGCCTGACAGATGATGCGGTCCTCCTCCAGTGTCCAACCGCTCTTCTTCACCGATGGGTTCAGGTGGTTGTGCCAGCGCTCCCGGCACTGCTTCCCGTTACGACTGAGCAGGTGTTTGGCAATGAGTGACCAGCGCTTCATGCCGTACCGCTGAACCAAATCAATGACCTGCACAGGAAATGACGTCACAACGTGTTATACAGTCAAGACAAACAAGTTCTGGGTCGGCCCAACAGGTACCAGTCAGGACTGTGACGGCTGGGTGACATTTACAGTCGACAGTTTGAGTGATTACCCTCTCGTCCTCTTCCTGAGTCCAGGGACCTTTGACCAGTTCTGGATTCTTTATCTGCTGCCACCTCCGCTGACACTCTACGTCTGACCTCTGACCCTGTGACACAGTTAGGACGCAGAAACCTGTCAAACAACATCACTTTGTGCCTGAGTCACAGCTTTAACAACCGTCAGCGCTCACAGCCTGTAGCATGTGTACTGACGATGTGTTTGAGGCCTTCAGCATCCCATCGTAGTTCTCAGAACACCGTCTTGAATGACTTTTTCAGCTTTTCAGAGGAGCCTTGAGGGCAACATGCAGCATGAGCAGCCGCCGGTTTTAGAAACCGGTTGAAAACGTCAGACGTGCCATCTACGGTCGGAGGGAGATGATGATCAAAGGTAACATAACTTCTGTGGCTTTGTTCATGTAGCTTCCTTGGTTTTGGTGAAGATTGTATTGCTGTAACTGTGCGATCACTAAACCAAACCAAACGCTGACTGCAAAGTGTTTAAGCAGCTTTGATGTTTTCTTTAGGCTTCCATGATAACATTCAGTAAACAATCAAATCAAATCAAAACTACTATTCAATAGTCACTGTGAGCTATTCGAAGATCAGAGCCGGACATTTCTTCTTCTACAAGACGTCAGAGGTAAAAACGTGTCTGCCAGGAAAATAGAAGCACTCACTTTGAAATGAAGCGACACTGAAGACCAGCTGTTTGAGCCAAACTCCTTCAGCAGCCTGTGCAGCTTCTCATCCTGAGGAGGAAGACCACCATCATCATCATCACCTGCCGCAGGGTCATGACACACTGACGAAGGACGTCCAGGTGAACATCCTGACTAATATAAGACAATATCATGACGTGTTTCATCATGCTGTCTGTAGATCCTGCACAGGAGACAGGTCAGTGACAGGTGAGTGACAGGTGAGTGACAAGTGTGTTACAGGAGTGTTATATGTGTGTTACAGATGTGTTATATGTGTGTTACAGGAGTGTTATATGTGTGTTACAGGAGTGTTATATGTGTGTAACAGGAGTGTTATATGTGTGTAACAGGAGTGTTATATGTGTGTTACAGGAGTGTTATATGTGTGTTACAGGTGTGTGACAGTTGTTTTATCAGTTTATTTAGACACATTACAGATCTGTAAAGGCTGTCTGTGTACTTCCTGTCCCTGCAGCTGCTTCACAGTTAAAGCCTGCTGCTTCACGTGGAGGACTTTTACTGTGAAGGGCCTGAGGAGGAAGAGTGTTACCTCATCTTTTGTCCATCCAGGCCTCTGTAGAGTCTCTCTGGAGACTCGTCCATCCTGTCCTTTACGGCCTAAACAGCCGGAGCGACGCTTCGTACTGAGACAGGAGACGACACAAACTACGATCAGTGAACCAATCAGTGTGCAGGAGATGGACGGCCAACAGACGGCGGCGTCTGCTGTCTGTGGTGTTCAGGCTGTTTCCTGTGACAGAAGGCTGAATCTCTGAGTCACATTCAGCTCTGGTGAACAGACAGATTCACCGCAGCTCCGATTCCACACATGTGACATTAGAGGACTAGTCAGGTGTGTGACAGGTGTGTGTCATAGGTATGTTGTGTACATCAGCTCTCACCAGGCCCTGCGGCTTCTGCTGCTCATCATCACCGCTGCTGCCTGACACACTAAACTGGTGCTGGAGGAAACACACACACAGAGATCCACACTAAAGACGAGGCCCATAAATGTGGTTCCTAAAGTGTGAAGCCCAGCTGACGTCCTCAGACGTCCAGTTTACTGTCACAGAGGAGGAGAGAAACCAGGAAATATTCACATTGAACATACTGGAATTACAGAATCTGGACGTTTATTATTAAAAAATGACTCAAAATGAATCACTTATTAAAGTAGTGGTGATTAATAATTGATCAGTCAAATGATCCTCCTTAAATGCACCTACTAATAGTTCAGAGCAGCAGACTCCACCAAGGACAAAAAAACGAATAAATAAATTAATAAATTAATTAATTCATCTTAAAGAGAATTTTAATCAAAATAAGACTGCTAACTTCGTCAGTTTTTAATGCCACTAAATTTGATGCAACTTTAAAAACTGTGTGTAGATTAAAAAGAGAAGCTGACCTCGTCACTGTCCGGAGCCTCAATGTTTTAGCTGTTAGCGCTTTGCTCACTGTGACTAAATTACACTGAATTCACCTTTAACTCAGACACATTGTGACACACTTTCACTTCTTTCCCTCAATGTGAGCAGAACCAGGAGAATAAAACCCCGCAGAAACCGAAGCAGAACCGTTTAACATGTTTAAAAACTACAGAATCCGTTTGAAGCGGCACTGACGGTTAAGCTAATGTAGCCGTTAGCTGTAGCAGCTAACGGTTAGCCGCGGTAAACGGAGCAGATTAAAGTTTAAAACGGAGGTCAGACCGGGACCTCAGCCCGGTGACCGGCTGTCCTGTGTGCCGGTACCGCACCGGCTGTGGGCCCGGTGCGGTACCGCGGAGAGCAGCGGACTTACCGGCGGCCGTTAGCGGAGGAGACAGCGCGAGACCGTCAGAGCGCGTGGCAACTCAGGGGCTCTCCTCTGATTGGATGGGAAGGCGGTGACGTCACTCGGTGTTTAAGAAACTTTTAAAAAGTTAAACATTAATTTAAAAACATTCATCTGTTCTTTATTTCTATTTGTGTGGGCGTTTTATCTTTTATATTTCATTTCATCCTTTTATTATGCAGTTTTCTTCTAATATCTTCATCTGATGTGAGGTCAACTGCTGATCATCTGAAAACTAAACATTAATTATTGAAGAATGAAGATTTAACAGGTGTTTTATGATTAAAAACCAGCAGTATCGGCTACAGAGAACAGTGTGATGCACAAATGCAGAAATAAACAGGTGGACATGACAGGAAGCACAGCAGACTATGTGCAGCATGTCTGGATGGTAAAACTACAAAACACAGTTTAGATGATAGAGATTCAAAGATTTTAAAAGAGTAAAAAAAAGGAGAGGATAAATATAAAATATAAACTACTATTGCTACATAAATATATTTAAAACAACTTTAGTAACATAAAGCAAAGTGAATGTGCAGATTAGAGGTAGTTGGTGTTGTTGACTCCTATCGGCTGTTAAGGAGCCTGATGGTGGAGGGAAAGAAGGAGTTCCTGAGTCTGGACGTCCTGCATTTCAGACTCCTGTACCTCCGGCCTGAGGGGAGGAGAGGGAACAGTTTGTGTTGGGGGTGGGTGGGGTCTTTGATGATGGAGGCAGCCCTCCGGTGGACTCTGTGTCTGTAGATGCTCTGCAGAGAGGGCAGGGGAGTCCTGGTGATCTTGGACGCAGTCTTCACCACTCTCTGCAGGCGTTTATGGTCCATGATGGTGGTGCTGCCGTACCACACGGTGATGCAGCCGGTTAAGATGGACTCAACAACGCAGCTGTAGAAGTTGGTGAGGATTTTTGACGACATGCCAAACCTCCTCAGCCTCCTCAGGAAATACAGCCGCTGCTGGGCCTTCTTCACCAGCTGTGTGGTGTTCAGTGTCCAGGTGAGGTCCTCGTTGATGTGGACCCCCAGGTATTGGAAGCTGCTCACCCTCTCCACTTCCTGACCTCGGACGAGCAGTGGCTGATGAGGGCTCCTCTCCTTCCTCATGTCCACTATCATCTCCTTCGTCTTGTCCGTGTTGAGGGTGAGGTTGTTGTCCTCACACCATGTCACCAGAGTGTCCACCTCCCTCCTGTAGGATGCTTCGTCTCCACCGGTGATGCGTCCTATCACGGCGGTGTCGTCTGCAAACTTCAGGATGGTGTTGTCCTTGTGGGAGGCAACACAGTCGTGGGTGAACAGGGTGTAGAGGATGGGGCTGAGGACACACCCCTGAGGTGTGCCGATGTTGGTGATGATGCTGGCTGAAGTCCTGTTTCCTATCCTGACAGACTGAGGCCTGCCAGTCAGAAAGTCCAGGAACCAGTCACAGAGGGGGGGGGTGCAGTCCGAGTGAGAACAGTTTGTGGGTGAGCTTGTGGGGGATGACCGTGTTGAATACTGAGCTGTAGTCGATAAAGAGCATCCTGATGTAGGAGTCTTTATTCTCCAGGTGTGAGAGGGAGGTGTGCAGGACTGCAGCAATGGCGTCTGAAGTGGACCTGTTGGTCCGGTAGGCGTACTGTAGGGGGTCCAGAGTGTCCGGTATGCAGCTCCGAATGTGGGTCAGCACCACTCTCTCAAAGCACTTCATAATGATTGGAGTGAGTGCTACTGGCCTGTAGTCATTCAGGCAGGTGGGCGGGCTCCTTTTGGGGAGGGGGACGATGGTGGTGGTCTTGAAGCAGGAGGGGACAGTTCTCTGGCTGAGGGAGAGGTTGAACATGGAGGTGAGAACGTCGGTCAGCTCGTTGGTACATGCTCTGAGGGCTCGTCCAGGAATGTTGTTCGGCCCTGCAGCTTTGTGGGGGTTGATCTTCCTCAGGGCTTTGTTCACCTGAGCTGATGAGACGACTGGTGGGGGTGGGGGGGGTGAAGTGGTCCTGGGGTCTGTGAGCCTCCTCTCTGTGTATTCTCTATATTCTCTATATGAATTCATTCATATGTCAAACTCTCATTTGTTGCACTTTATTCTGATAAGACGTGATTGGTTAGGTTAATAAGTTAGGCAACAATTAGATGATAGATAGATTATATTATTATTATGATTATCTATTATTAGATGATATCTTTTAGAACTACACAGTAAAACAGGCGGGTAATGTTAATAACAATGAATGAGATGAATAATAGGATGAAGTCATTTAAAGCTGTGCATAGATAGATAGATAGATAGAACACTACAGAAAATAAAACTAGAAAGAGGAGAACATGCAGGCTGAGGTAAAGGTATAATAATATATAGTAATAATATATGATCAATATAGTTTATATAATAAAGGACACATATCACAGATGATACCACTCAAACAGCATGACAATCATCAAACACAACAGTGAGAAACTCAAACTCAATCTCCCAGAATCCTTTGCGCGACGACGGCGCGCTCTCCCGCCCATTGTGAAAATATCCCGGCATGCTTTTCAGCAGGGCCGAGAAGAAGAGGCGTCATGATGGATTCTGCTGGTGGCTAACGTGACAAACCTCCTTAATCTCAGTTGAATAAAGTTTGAGTCGTTCATGTTTCTCCAGAGAAAAGCTTGACGGAAGAATCTAGGCCGTTAATGACATCCAGATAGCTAACAGCTAACTCTGCAGCGGAGATCGTCGGTGAGTGATTTAGCTGCAGCGCGTCGTTGTTGTAACGACTACCAGCTCCGTGCCGCCATTTAACTCCGGCTAGCAAATACACCGAAACTCCCCTGAAAACAGCACATATACACACACTAACAACGGCCTCAGGCGCTCTACTGTGACTAAAATACCACATTTAACTCCGCTCGTAGACAGAATGTATGTGTGAGGACCAGCACTGTGTTTACTAGCTCAGCTACATGCTAACGGTTAGCTGTTAGCATAGGTAGCCTCACACGCTAACATCGTTAGCAGCAGCAGCAGCAGCATCTCAGTGTGAAACAGGTGGAGGTTTAATATCTGCTCTGTTTTGGAAGCAGTCAAACACTCTTAACCCTAATCATGAGCGCACTTTACTTGTTTTTTTAGCTTGAACTCTTGTGATTAACATCGAAACGCCGCTTTATACCCTGTCTTCTGTTTTAAACGACTTTTACATTCATGGTGTCAGTGACCAATCCGTGGTTTAAAGCAGCGTTTCAACGTTAATCACGTTCAGCAGTTGATTTTCTGACTTTCTATGTTTTATGAAGCACTGTTTGACATTACACTCTCTAGTAAAACGGCGTCCCAACAGCTGAACGGTGCTTTTACAGTATTTTTCTCAATACAGTATGAAAAGTGATAGTATTTGGTGCTTTTTGTTAGCCACGTATTGCAACTCATTAGGAGACAGCAGCTCCTGAGTCCTGTTCTCTAAAATCCCTGTTTTAGTGAATGTAGTCTGGTGTGTGTGCTGTTTGTGGTTAAACCAAAAGGATCTTCCAGGTCTCTCTCTGTAGGGATCCTTTCCATGATGCTGTCACACACTCAGTACCAATGAGAATACTGAGTGTGGCAGCAGGGTTGAGTCATTTCTATTGTCTTGTGCTGGTTGGATGATGACATTAGTGATTGGTTGGTTTCAGCATGTGTGTTATCAATACTTAAGCAGTGGATCAGTTGGGTCTAGTTATACTGTTATAGTCCTGTGGGAGCTTCACTGTCATTAAGTAACAGGGTGCTGGAAGTCCTTGAAAATGTTTGATTTTTATGTGTTTTGAAGGTTTGTAAAGTGACTAATTGATTAATATTCTAATTAATATAATAAACTTTTATCTGATTGAATAATTCACATAGTGGATCAATAAATTGGACAGATCCTTATCGATTTCAGTCTGTGATGTATCTCAGCTTGAAAGTGTTTGATTTGAGTTTGGAAAAGGTGCAGGAAGCCTGAATGTTCCTGTGAGGTTTCTGTTGGAGGTGTGTGTGTTACCTTTTTATTGATCGGATCACTTCCTGTTTGGATTATTTTGAGGGCACGCGTGTAGATCACAGGTTTCATCACCTCGCGCCATCAGACAGGTTCTTTGGACAGTGATACGATGTTTGCTGACATCACAAAGTCACACGATATGGCCATTTAACAGCCACCCACAGTTCTATCAACTCACAGGAAGCTAACGGTGTTTCCCACCAGCATGATGTCACTAGTTCTTTGTAACGTACACATGTTGGGGAATAAAGTTGACATTTCAGGGTGAAATAATGTCGGTCTGACGGCTGATGATCATGGGCGTTGTCTCCTGGAGGTGAAGGTGGTGTGGATGGAGGGAAGCAGACGGGGCTGTGGGAGCATCAATAATATATCAATAATCTATGTATGTGATCACCAGCTGACTCCGACCCGTTCAGTGTCTACCATCAGTCAGACTGGAGCTCAGTGCAGGTTGTAGTCAGCTGTTGTTCAGGCTACAAACAGCTGTTAGCCTGTTAGCTTCCATGCTAACTAGCTCAGGTGCAGCAGGTGCAGAGTGACAGCTTTCTATCAGAAGCAGCTTCAGAGTCTCTGAGGACGTCACTTTGTCTCCGGCTGCTCTTCAGACACTCAAAGCTTCTGTTTATCGTCGGTGGCTGTTGCTGCACTTCAGCAGCCTCCCGCCGGAGACGCTCCACAGACCAGGCGAGTGTCCAGTGTCCACCTGACACAGGTACAGGAAGTGAGTGTGAAGTAGAGCGTTCCTGCTCTAAAGTGTCTGTGGGGAGACCAACTGTATTATTTTGGTTCACAGTATCAGCTCGATGGGTTATTTGGTAACGCTCTGTTGTCATTCACGCCGTGCGTAGAGCACCAGGTGTTGGCGCTCTGTCGCGCACTCACATGAATGTGATCACGAGAAATTTTAAGTTCCACATTCTGGAGAACTGGTGTCAGTCTGGAGCCCTGGTGGTCATTACTCGGGTCTCTGAAACACTCTGACCACCTGCTGTCGTCTGTCCTGCAGGTACAGCAAGTCACCATGGCGACGGACATCGGCTCGCCGCAGCGGTTCTTCCACATGCCGCGTTTCCAGCACCAGGCGCCGCGGCAGGTGTTCTATAAGAGGCCGGACTTCGCCCAGCAGCAGGCCATGCAGCAGCTCACCTTCGACGGGAAACGCATGAGGAAGGCCGTGAACCGCAAGACCATCGACTACAACCCATCTGTCATCAGATACCTGGAGGTAAACTCACCTGGCCACTGGCTCAGCTTTCAGTACTCCCACACTGCAGAGACGTTTTCTCTCAAACAGCCTCCAGGTTGTGGTTTCCCTGACAGCAGCTCCACGGTCTGTGTGCTGTTATCATGAAGAGTTCAGCGTGGTCTTCCTCACAGGAGAATCCACCAGGACGTCCCCTAACTAACCAAACACCAACAAGATTCAAGAAAACTTTTTGTCCCCAGGGGGCAATTTAAGGCACGTGAGCAGCAAAGAGGCGTGTTAAAACATGCTCAGAGGTCGTCTGTGGCGGCCATCTTTGGCTCAGAGAGCGATATAATGGCTGTTTGTGGTTAAACCAAAAGACTCAGGGTTTTTGTGTTTTGTGTCTGCAGAACCGTCTGTGGCAGCGAGACCATCGAGACTTCAGAGCTGTGCAGCCTGACGCCGGATGTTATAATGACGTGAGTCCAGAGATTATTAGATCTACCACAGAGCTTTAAATACCTGCAGAAAGAGCCCCCCGTTCAATGACAGTTTGTTACCGGGTGACAGTGAACGCCTCGTCACCCAAACCCTCCTATCAGAGGAACTGATATGCTGCTGGTTATTTAACAGTTTTTATGTTGTGCTTTTATTTGGTCTCGTGAAAATAAACTGAACGTTTTGGTTTTGGATTGAAAAATATGTTACCAAAACATGTTTGAGTTGTGTGAAATGATTTATCACTTCCCTACCAGACTCCATTTAAAAAAAAAAAAAAAAAAAAAAAATTAAAAAAATCATGTTTTTGCTTCAGCTGGTTCCTCCTGTGGGCATGTTGAACAACCCGATGAACGCCGTCACCACAAAGTTTGTCCGAACCTCCACCAACAAAGTCAAGTGTCCTGTGTTCGTGATCAGGGTAAGCTTCCTCCGCCGCTTCCTCCGCCGCCCCCTCACTCTTTGAATCACGAAGTTTGCTGTGTTTATTGTACTGCCTGCTTGATTCTTCGTGCTTTTATTGTGAAGACTGTGGATCTTGTGTTTTGAAAGGTGCCTCAGAAATAAAAGGCACTCCTCTGTGCTTACTGTTTTTCTCCAGTGGACTCCTGAAGGCCGACGTCTGGTCACCGGAGCCTCCAGTGGAGAGTTCACTCTGTGGAACGGGCTCACCTTCAACTTTGAGACCATCCTCCAGGTAAATGTCCATCCAACTGTTTGTCCACCGAAAACACTTTAAGGATGTTGTTATTGCAGTAGTAGTACTTCAGCACAGAGCTGCAGTAAATGTATCTGACAGATGTTCGGTCACGTACAAAAACGAGGCTAACAGTATGTTTTACTGTACATTTCCTGTAAACTTGTGCTGTCTGTTAGCCCCGTTAGCTGTGTCAGGTCTGTTAGCCCCGTTAGCTGTGTCAGGTCTGTTAGCCCCGTTAGCTGTGTCAGGTCTGTTAGCTGTGTCAGGTCTGTTAGCTGTGTCAGGTCTGTTAGCTGTGCCAGGTCTGTTAGCCCCGTTAGCTGTGTCAGGTCTGTTAGCCCCGTTAGCTGTGTCAGATCTGTTAGCGGCGTCAGGTCTGTTAGCCCCGTTAGCTGTGTCAGGTCTGTTAGCCCCGTTAGCTGTGTCAGGTCTGTTAGCCCCGTTAGCTGTGTCAGGTCTGTTAGCCCCGTTAGCTGTGTCAAGTCTGTTAGCCCCGTTAGCTGTGTCAAGTCTGTTAGCCTCGTTAGCTGTGTCAGGTCTGTTAGCCCCATTAGCTGTGTCAGGTCTATTAGCTGTGTCAGGTCTGTTAGCCTCGTTAGCTGTGTCAGGTCTGTTAGCTGTGTCAGGTCTGTTAGCCCCGTTAGCTGTGTCAGGTCTGTTAGCCCCGTTAGCTGTGTCAGGTCTGTTAGCCCCGTTAGCTGTGTCAGGTCTGTTAGCCCCGTTAGCTGTGTCAGGTCTGTTAGCCCCGTTAGCTGTGTCAAGTCTGTTAGCCTCGTTAGCTGTGTCAGGTCTGTTAGCCCCATTAGCTGTGTCAGGTCTATTAGCTGTGTCAGGTCTGTTAGCCTCGTTAGCTGTGTCAGGTCTGTTAGCTGTGTCAGGTCTGTTAGCCTCGTTAGCTGTGTCAGGTCTGTTAGCTGTGTCAGGTCTGTTAGCCTCGTTAGCTGTGTCAGGTCTGTTAGCTGTGTCAGGTCTGTTAGCCTCGTTAGCTGTGTCAGGTCTGTTAGCCCCGTTAGCTGTGTCAGGTCTATTAGCGGTGTCTGGTCTGTTATCCTCGTTAGCGGTGTCAGGTCTATTAGCGGTGTCTGGTCTGTTATCCTCGTTAGCGGTGTCAGGTCTGTTAGCGGTGTCTGGTCTGTTATCCTCGTTAGCGGTGTCAGGTCTATTAGCGGTGTCTGGTCTGTTATCCTCGTTAGCGGTGTCAGGTCTATTAGCGGTGTCTGGTCTGTTATCCTCGTTAGCGGTGTCAGGTCTATTAGCGGTGTCTGGTCTGTTATCCTCGTTAGCGGTGTCAGGTCTATTAGCGGTGTCTGGTCTGTTATCCTCGTTAGCGGTGTCAGGTCTATTAGCGGTGTCTGGTCTGTTATCCTCGTTAGCGGTGTCAGGTCTATTAGCGGTGTCTGGTCTGTTATCCTCGTTAGCGGTGTCAGGTCTGTTAGCTGTGTCAGGTCTGTTAGCCCCGTTAGCTGTGTCAGGTCTGTTAGCCCCGTTAGCTGTGTCAGGTCTATTAGCGGTGTCTGGTCTGTTATCCTCGTTAGCGGTGTCTGGTCTGTCATCCTCGTTAGCGGTGTCAGGTCTGTTAGCTGTGTCAGGTCTGTTAGCCCCGTTAGCTGTGTCAGGTCTGTTAGCCCCGTTAGCTGTGTCAGGTCTATTAGCGGTGTCTGGTCTGTTATCCTCGTTAGCGGTGTCAGGTCTGTTAGCGGTGTCTGGTCTGTTATCCTCGTTAGCGGTGTCAGGTCTGTTAGCGGTGTCTGGTCTGTTATCCTCGTTAGCGGTGTCAGGTCTGTTAGCGGTGTCTGGTCTGTTATCCTCGTTAGCGGTGTCAGGTCTGTTAGCGGTGTCTGGTCTGTCAGGTCTGTTAGCAGAAATGACCTGACCAGTGACCTGGTGGTGGGGGTGTCTATACACATACGGTACTTTGACTGTCACATCACACGTGTGTCAGTTTCCACATACCTGACCTCCTCCCTCCTGGTCTTCTCTGTCACCTTCAGGCCCATGACAGTCCAGTGCGGGCCATGACCTGGTCTCATAACGACATGTGGATGCTTACGGCGGACCATGGCGGCTACGTGAAGTACTGGCAGTCCAACATGAACAACGTCAAGATGTTCCAGGCTCACAAGGAGGCCATTAGAGAAGCCAGGTTTATACCCAATCTACCATTTTCTGTAGTTCACCTCAGTCTGTGCTGCGTGCTGTCAGCGCTGCACCACCATGCTGCAGCCATGCTGGGGCGCCGTCGTGGCCTCTCCTTGTTGTTGTGGTTGATTCATGACAGATGTAAGTGTGTGCTGTTGCAACACTGCAGTGATCTGTTGTTGATGTTCTTCCTGATGTGGCTGATGAGCTGTTTATCTCTGTGTACAGAAACGGTTGATTTTGTTGAATAAAGTCATCAATCATTTATTTTTAATGGTCTGGGTAGACCCAGTGGTGTGGATGGAGATCAGAATAAATCAATAAAGGCCAGAGGGTGGGGGGATTGACTCTGACCAATAAAGTTTTAGCAGGGATCAATAAAGTTTATTAAAATAAAGTGAATAAAGAGAAGCTCCTGCACACAGTCACACTGCTGGTCTGAACCTCATCCAACAGGCAGCTGTAGGTGTTTTAAATAAAGGTTTGAATTCAGCATCTGCAGCGTTAAAGAGCGTCTCTGGCCCCCCCCCCCCCACCGTTAACGGGGGACTCGCACAACGCTTCTAGGCCCAAAAACACTATCCTACATTTCCCATAATGCACCTGGTTAGTGTCCTCCGTTACAGAGCCCCTCTGCCTGGTAACGTCTTCAGAGCGTGCTGTGTGATGTCATCTGTAGCCTGATGATGTCACACAGCAGGCTGTGTTTGTGAACTGACCTTTAATGTGTGATATCAGCAGAAGGACCCTTTACCTGAACAGTGTGATATCATCGAGGAGGGCACACCTGCGTCCTGGAGTTTGTAGGCGACTTTGTGTTTCTGGCACAGACACGTTCACCTGCCAACCTGCTTTTGGTGCCCTAAGTTACCAGCAAAGCACTACGTTACCCATGAGCCTCGGCGTGGTCTCTTCCATAGGCTCCATGCTTGCCTGGTGTGCTGCTGCTAGCTTATTTTCTAGCTATGTTTTATATACTGACGTGAGGTCATGGCGGTCGGTCTGTTGTCTCTGTAGGTCGTCCACGTCTCGGTGTCAGTTACCAACGCAGCATCTCCTGCTGTCTTCACATTAAAAGCTCTCCACTGGTGAACAGACGGCAGGCTTTTATTGTGATGTCATTGGAGGTGAAAGGTGGTAATCGCAGCGTTACCGTAGCTTCGTTAGCTGCGGCGTTCTTCAATTTAAGAATGGATGTAAATAGCTCCAGGTGACTAGACACCTGCCAGCTGACTCCATCAGACGTTAGCGTTTGATTGGATGATTTCAGGATGTTTCTCGTCACAGATTGAATAAAATGGCCATTGAAACCACTTTCATTTAATGTGAGCGTGTTGTCCAGGAGCCAGTGGCTGTCTGATGGTTTCACTGAGCCTGATGTCCACCTCAGCTCTCGGGTTACTGTAGGTCGGGGTTTCCTTTGTGTCATAGCAACAGCAGAGATGCAGACAGGAAGTGGAGGGAAGGAAAGAGGAAGTGTGACAGGAGTCCAGCAGGTGACGTGCTAACCAGCAGGTCACCTGACGTTCACATTTTGGTCCATTGAGATGGAAAGGTGTTTGTCAGACGTGTACTAACAGGCAGTTCCTCCTAAATTACTGATCAGACTCTGAGATTTGGACCTGTGGGCCTCTGTAGCTCCTGTCTGATGTGTCATGGGGTTGTGAGCGCCCCCCTCTGAAAGCTCCGAGCTCTCGAGTTGTGACGTGTTCAGAAAGTTAATTATTCAGTAGATGTGGCTTTAATAAGTTGTCATTTTAGTAGTTTTATGTCTGAGGTAAACGTTGATATCCCAGTGACCTCACATTCCTGCATTAATGTTAGCTAGCTAGCATAAGTAGCTAGCTGGCTAAATTGTTTGACTTGGTGGCTTCTAGATGCCAACAAACAGTTTTGGAGTCTCTTGGCATTGGTGTTGCCTAGGTGACGGTGTTCTCACAGCGTAACCACCTTAACGCCGAGCATGTTGTGTTTACGACCTCCAGTCTATGAGCTCACAGGGTCCACTGTTAGCCTAGCTTAGCACAAAGACTGGCAGGGGGGCAAAACTGGTCGCGCAGCTCCATCGAGGAGAAAAACTCTACGTTCCAACAGTGCCGGTGAGGGGGCACAGATGTCTATAGGCCCCTTGGGGTCAGTGCGGGGGGAGTTTGGGCACCTGGGGGGTTGGTGGGCCTGTTTAGGATCCTCTGCCTTACCGCTGCAAACAGGGCCGATCACCTGACCTAACTGGAGATGAGTTTAATCACACTGACAGATGCATTGTTCCACCCCCCCTTAAAATGAAGAAGGACTTGCCCCCCCCCCCATGAAGCTATGGTGACCCACAGTGGGACCCCCTGGTCCAGTGTGATGTGTCCAGACATCCTGTTGTGTCCGACCAACCCGGTCCTGAGTCCTGAGGTAGAGGCAGCAGAGGACCCGGTGGATCCAGGACCAGGTCTCCCACACTGAGTGCCGACCTGCTCCAGCTCTCCGTGGTCTCTGACGTGAAGTTAATGGAGGACCGTCAGTGATGGAGGGGCCTGGGGGGCGCCACCACAGACAAAACAATATGGAGGTGTTTGCTCACCTACATTAAAATAGCTGAATAAAAAAGGCCAAATTAATTAAATGTTTGCTGTCAGGACAAAAGAGGAAGGAAATAGTTTTAACTTTCAGCTGCTCTGTTTCAACATACAAACTCTGAAAGTCCTGACGTGAATCTTCTTGTTCAGTCTTCTAAAAGACTCGGCAGCATCAGAGAACTCGGCTGGTCGAGTCCTTAAACGTCCTCAGAGTAAACATGCGGCCATTTTAAAAGTGAAAGCAGTTTAGAGTTTTGGTGCAACGGAATTAAAAACTAAACTGATGTTTCAAGAAGTTTAAATTAAATCCTAGTTATAAATCTGGTTCAGCGTCATGTAAAGTTAACGTGAATCCCTCATTGGTGCGACCCTGCCTGACCTCTGCAATGGTAGTCTTCATCAGAGCCCCATCAGTCCGTAGTCTTCATCAGAGCCCCATCAGTCCGTAGTCTTCATCAGAGCCCCATCAGTCCGTAGTCTTCATCAGGGCCCCATCAGTCCGTAGTCTTCATCAGGGCCCCATCAGTCCGTAGTCTTCATCAGGGCCCCATCAGTCCGTAGTCTTCATCAGGGCCCCATCAGTCCGTAGTCTTCATCAGGGCCCCATCAGTCCGTAGTCTTCATCAGGGCCCCAATCAGTCCGTAGTCTTCATCAGGGCCCCATCAGTCCGTAGTCTTCATCAGGGCCCCATCAGTCCGTAGTCTTCATCAGGGCCCCATCAGTCCGTAGTCTTCATCAGGGCCCCATCAGTCCGTAGTCTTCATCAGGGCCCCATCAGTCCGTAGTCTTCATCAGGGCCCCATCAGTCCGTAGTCTTCATCAGGGCCCCATCAGTCCGTAGTCTTCATCAGGGCCCCATCAGTCCGTAGTCTTCATCAGAGCCCCATCAGTCCGTAGTCTTCATCAGAGCCCCATCAGTCCGTAGTCTTCATCAGGGCCCCATCAGTCCGTAGTCTTCATCAGGGCCCCATCAGTCCGTAGTCTTCATCAGGGCCCCATCAGTCCGTAGTCTTCATCAGAGCCCCATCAGTCCGTAGTCTTCATCAGGGCCCCATCAGTCCGTAGTCTTCATCAGAGCCCCATCAGTCCGTAGTCTTCATCAGAATAAAGGCCTTTACTCACCACACAGGTTTAATCAGTTCATTTGGACGTCAGTGGTAGTTTTCATGTTACCCTGCGACTAACGTTCCTTCCACATTCACCTTCTGCGAATATTTGAGTTCATATTAAAAAAAGCGTATTTAATCAGGTGATCTCATTGAGGGGCAGGTCAGCAGCCCTGTAAACACATAGTAAGGCAGCAGCTAATGTGCTTTAGGAGGAAAAATTACTGTTTCAGTCAATGAAGTCGATATAAATGATTACTAAGACATGCAAGTACCTTTTTTTTATTTCTTGTGCAAAGTAAAATGACTGATCTTGTAAATGGAGTCTGGTAGAGCTCAGACAGACTGAGGCTCCAAGTATTTCTATTGCTAGTAGTTAGCTATAGCAGTAAAAGTTAATCTGAGTTTCAAGGCGTGATGTAGTTGAATATGTCCCTGAGGGGCCCTCCAGTGGTCTTTAATGTGACTTATTGAGCGCTACATAAGTTCCTCGTGGTGCTTAACAATCAGCTGGTGGTTTTAACAGCTCTGAGGTGTCAGTGACAGCATCATGTCTGTCAGATGGGGTCAGATCAGCTCTTTAACCTGAACAGGCAGCTGTGTTCGATGACTGGGGGCCACAGAGGTTAAAGGACACTCAGTGTTTAGTCTAAAGGCAGCATTAAGGTGGAGCAGGACGACGACTGGGGCGTACGTGATGTCGTCTGGAGGATTAAAAGTCCACCCTCAGTCCCCGGGAACCACGAACTAGTTCAGTGAAACCTAACAGAGTATTTTAACAGAATTAAAGAATCAACAGTAAAATGTTGGTGAAACAAAATAGAGCAAAGAATTGAACCCTGTTTGTTTGATTCACCTCTGAGTGAGGGGGACACGTGATTAAGCTAACGACTAATCTCACCTTAATAATCAATAATCAGTAACACAGGTCTGTGGTGACTATCGTGGATGTTGTGGAGCTTTTGATCAGATCACATGGTCTTCCTCGCCTGTCATAGTGGTGCTGTGGATGTTCTCGTTTCTCTCTGACTCCTCTCGTCTCCTCCAGTTTCTCTCCGACAGATAACAAGTTCGCCACCTGCTCAGACGACGGGACGGTCCGGATCTGGGACTTCCTGCGCTGCCACGAGGAGCGGATCCTCCGAGGTACCGAACCGTCGGCATGACGCTCAACTGACATAAATCATGACAGAGATATTTAATGAGCCGTGGTCGTCACTGTTTAACAGGGCGGCCACAGGTCTGCAGATGTCTTCAATTCACTCACTGTAAGACAGCTGTGATGATCAATACCATTAATCTCCTGTCTGTGTGTGTCTGTCTGTCTGTGTGTCTGTCTGTCTGTCTGTCTGTCTGTGTGTCTGTGTGTCTGTCTGTCTGTGTGTCTGTGTGTCTGTGTGTCTGTCTGTCTGTCTGTGTGTCTGTCTGTCTGTGTGTCTGTGTGTGTGTCTGTCTGTCTGTGTGTGTCTGTCTGTCTGTCTGTCTGTCTGTGTGTGTGTAGGTCACGGTGCTGATGTGAAGTGTGTCGACTGGCATCCCACTAAAGGTCTGGTGGTGTCCGGCAGTAAAGACAGCCAGCAGCCAATCAAATTCTGGGACCCAAAGACGGGACAGAGTCTGGCCACACTGTGAGTCCACCAGGACGTTTAGACCGGGGGGGGGGGGGACAGACAACACAAACAGCAACCAACGTACTAGCAGTGACTATAGCACTAACAATAGGAGTGTGACTAAAAGATTAGCAGGATGATATTATTGAAAAACATGACGAGTGGACGACGATCAGCAGCAGTGATTCATGAAGCAGAGAACCATATCAGCAGGACCAGGACCAGGATCCACAGGAACCAGAGAGATGAGAGAAGCACAGAAAGGCTCCGGGGTAGATACCAAGTTAGTAACAGACATTAAAGAGACATGAAGCATCAGGATGGAGAGGAAGAGGAGGAGAGAGGAGCCCAGTGCATCATGGGAGTCCCCCGACAGTCTGAGCCTATAGCAGCATAACTAGGGACTGGTCCAAGACCTGATCCAGCCCTGAACTATAGGCTTCATCACTAAGGAAGGTTTTTAGTCCACTCTTAAATGTAGAGAGGGTGTCTGCCCCCCTGAACCCAGACTGGAAGGAGGTTCCACAGGAGAGGAGCCTGATAGCTGAAAGCTCTGGCTCCATCACTACTTTAGAGGACTTTAGGAACCACCAGTAGGCCTGCAGTCTGGGAGCACAGTGCTCTAGTGGGGTAGTACGGTACTATGAGCTCTTTAAGAGATGATGGAGCCTGAACATTAAGAGCTTTGGAGGTGAGGAGAAGGATTTTAAACTCTATTCTAGATTTGACTGGAAGCCAGTGAAGAGAAGCCAGTACAGGAGAAAGATGGTCTCTTCTCTTAGTTCTGGTCAGAACAGGAGCAGCAGCGTTCTGGACCAGCTGGAGAGTCTTTAAGGACTTATTGGGGCAGCCTGATAATAAGGAACAGAAATAATCCAACCTGGAAGTGACTAATGTGTGGACTAGTGTTTCTGCATCATCTACAGACAGGATGGACCTGGTTTTAACAACATTAGTAGATGGAAAAAGGCAGTTCTAGTAATCTGTTTAATGTGGAGTTAAAGGACAAAACCTGATCAAATAAGACTCCCAGATTCCTCCCAGTGGAGCTGGAGGCCAGAGTGATGCTGTCCAGAGTATATATGTTGTAGAAAAGGTGTCTCTGAGGTGTTTAGAGCAGAATAACTTCAGTTTAGTCTGAGTTTAGCAGCTCATCCAGGACTTTATGTCCTTAAGGCAGATTTGAAATTTACTCAACTGATTGGGTTCATCAGGCTTTATTGATAAATATAATTGGGTATCATCTGCATAACAGTGGAAATGAATGGAGTGCTTCCTGATAATATTACCCAGAGGAAGCATGTATAATTTGAAATCATTGTTTGTTGTCATGCGGACGGAGAGATATTGTAAAGCGTTGGTGTGAAGGGGACGGTCCTGCTGTCATGTGACTCAGCGTCTGTGTCTCCTCAGTCACGCCCACAAGAACACAGTGATGGAGGTGAAGTGGAACCTGAACGGTAATTGGCTGCTGACGGCATCACGCGACCATCTGTGCAAACTGTTTGACATCAGGAACCTGAAGGAGGAGCTGCAGGTGTTCAGAGGACACAAGAAGGAGGCGACAGGTGAGTGGGACCAGGTGGACGAGGTCAGGGCCCGCATGGGGTCACTCACAGAGGGTGTACTGGCCCGGAAAGTTTGGACATTTTTTATCATTAAACACACGTGTGTCCAACACAAAGACCTCATTCAGCAGGTAGTCGTCTTAAAACATCACATTTACTGATAAAAGGCCTTCAGGTCCCTTACACTCTTTCATGTCATTAAGGACAAATAGATTTTTTCACATTAACAATTTGCGGCAAGTGTTCTTTAACTGATGACTGTTACTGTCATTTTGACGTCCTTCTACCTTTGAACTTTTCGTATTTGATTTGTACTTTTCTCACAAAATTGGCCGTAAATTTAATGAACAGTGAATTTAAGTCTTAAATTCAATCTGTGGACACACGTAGACACTGGGGGGGTGAATCCAGACCCACTGAGAGATCTCAGCACATGGATGGTTAAAGTGAGCGTCCATGTTGATCTTCTCTGTGTGTGTCTGTGTGTGTGTCCGTGTGTGTGTGTCCGTCCTCTCCAGCGGTGGCCTGGCATCCCGTCCATGAGGGTCTGTTTGCCAGCGGAGGCTCTGATGGTTCGCTGCTCTTCTGGCACACTGGGTAACGGCAAGACACCTGAACACACTCTGACACACACCTTCACTGATACCTGGGCCAGCCTGCTTCTGTTAATGTGCACACCCCCCAGGTGGTTATTGGTCTGACCGGCTCAGGTGTTTACTGTTGCTGTTGTTGGCGTCAGGGTGGAGAAGGAGGTTGGAGGGATGGAGATGGCTCATGAGGGGATGATCTGGAGTCTGGCCTGGCACCCGCTGGGTCACATCCTCTGCTCGGGCTCCAACGACCACACCAGGTACGACACACACAGCATTTATACAGAAACAAACACTTTAGTCTCTGAATGGGGTCGGGGTAACCATGACGACCTGGGACAGGGTCGGACCACATCTGTTTCTCTCTTAACTTTTTCTGTTTCATTTTCAGTAAATTCTGGACGAGGAATCGACCAGGGGATAAGATGAGAGACCGTTACAACCTGAACCTGCTGCCGGGGATGTCGGAGGATGGGATGGAGTACGGTGAGCTGCAGGAGGACAAAATACCCGGCAGATGTTTTTTTTTTATCTGATCACAGCTGTTGATCGTCCTGTGTTTACGTGTTTCAGATGACGTGGACCTGAACAACGTGGCCTCCATCCCTGGAATGGGCATCCCGGAGCAGCTGAAGGCGGCCATGGAGCAGGAGCAGAGCAGTGAGTCTCATCCTGGAACATCCTGGAACTCCAGTCTGTAGTTTCCAGGCTTCAAGGAAAAAAAGTCCCAGTTTTTCACCCCAATTCGAAATCAAAAACTCCATGAACAGAAAGATGGTGAATGCAGAGTCATGGATAGTTCTTCAGTCTCATTTGACCCATTTTAGAAACTCTGCAGTTAAAAAAGTACACAAGTACACTGATCCTTTAAGCCCTTCCTTCAAGGACATAAATGAACTTTATTATGTTTAATTCATATTAATTAAAAAATTTCACCTCAGTTTTTTGTTTTTAAAATAATTTGTTTTCTTTCTTCAGCTGCAAAATCTTCCGATAAAACTATAAGAATGTTTAGGTCCACATCCCCACGTCTGCTTTGTTGATAAAGGAGTCCCACAGGGATCAAGATTAGGCCCCCTGATGTTTCCCCTGTTCATTATTGACAATGATCGATCCTGATGCTGATACCTCCTTGTACGTCATCACTCATGCCTGTTGATTCAAACTGTGATGCCTAATTGATTTAAATGTATTATTTGCAGTAAGTTCTCTCACACTTTAGGTGGTAAAAAGGCTAAAAACAATCTCCTTCCTCACAAGCGTTTTAGCAGCGTTTCAGGATGAATCTCTGTCCTCACTAACACAAAGGAAGGAGGTAAACGTGGCTCCACCGTACAAACAGATTAAAACGAGTTCAGGAGTGCCACCAGATTTCTCTGGTTGGTGAGGCGTAAAACACTGAGGTAGTGTGGACGCTGGGCTTAAACATAGCTGAAATGATAGGTTTTGAAAGTCAAATGTAATGGTGTGAATGTGTATCAGGTGTGACTCAGGTGTGACTCAGATGTGGCTGTTGTCTCCAGGTAAAGAGGCAGCTCCAGAGGTGGAGATGTCCATTCCCGGTCTAGACTGGGGCATGGACGAGGTGATGGGTAAAGACACTAAGAAGGTCCCTCAGAAGAAGGTCCCATACGCCAAACCAATCCCAGCTCAGTTCCAACAGGTAAACACCTGCCGTCGAGCAGTGCTGAACACCTGGACGTTGTTTGGTTCAAGTGATCCAGAGGTCCTGGTTGGAGGTTTAGTGATGTCAACGCTGTATGAACCACGGTGTTGACTGTGAACTTCTTCGCCTCTCCACAGGCCTGGGCGGAGAATAAGGTACCTATGATGCCGTCAGGTGGAGATTTGTCCAAAGATCGGAAGGTGGAGCAGAAAGTGGACGCGAAGAAGAAAACGCAGGCCGAGATCGAGCAGGAGATGGCGGCTTTGCAGTACACAAACCCAATGCTGCTGGAGGTGAGAAGTGTGTGCTGATACTGCTGAGCACACAGGACAGCACTTCACCTGTTGACCGTGTTTACACCATGTTTAACACGTCCTGTTTTCATTGGAAAAACACTTCATACAGTTTCAACGCAGTTCTTCTTCTTATCATTATTATCATTTTTATTTGGAACCCATTAAAGGTAGCAGCGACTCTTCCTGGGGTCCATACACCCAAAACATGTCAAACAAACCATGGAACGTGTTTCAGAGGATTTATCCTGGTTCTACTGGGGCTCATTGTGTTTTTAAGACTATCACACTAAAATCTTCAAAAATACAAGAACACCGTAGTCTGACAATTAACGGATGTTTTAATTATGTAAATTAGGCTTGCACATAATAAACAGATACGGCAATCCTGTCCTGCGTAGCATAGCAACAACATAGCAACCATCTAGCAATAAACCAGCTACCCCTGGACGACAGCTAGTGACCAGCTAGTAGCCCCGTAGTTACATGTCAGGATGAACTGAGAAACCCAGTCTTTGATCCAGGTAGCACCACCCTAGTAAGAGCTCCAAGCCACTAGGGATGGGCCATGGTCAGAGTTTAAAGGCAAGGTGTTTGTGGGGGGGTGACGACGACTATAGAATGGTATTGTTGCTTCAAATGCACATCCCTACAAGCAACCACCTAGCAACACGTTTGGAGCTCCAAGCATACCAACCTCTAACTGTTCCAGCAGCCCCCAGCAGCCCCCAGTCGACCCCCCAGTGAAGGAAACTGCCAGCTGATGCAGAACCTGTTGGCTTTGACACTTTGACTCGTCTCACATGTTTTTGGTTCTTGCTGCAGCAAATGAAGATGGACCGGATGAACCAGATGAACACAGACGGGAACATGGGCCCCCCGCAGGGACAGGGCCCTATGCCCGCCTTCTCCGGCCCTGGAGGCGCTGGAGGTCCTGGGGGCCCAATGCCTCCTGGCCAGCAGGGCTTCCCCCCAAACATGCCTCCTCAGCAGATGTCGAACAGCATGGGGCCTCCCATGGGCCCCGGTGGCATGCAGCCTCCGTTCATGCCCCCTGGACAGATGGGGCCACCTTCTGGACCCCAGCCTCACCAGGGGCCCCCTCAGGGCATGATGGGACCACCAGACATGCAAGGACCTCAAGGTATGCAGAGACACACCGGACCTCCCAGAAACATGGGACCCCAAGGCCCTCACAGTATGGGGCCCAGAGGGATGCAGGGGCCCCCTGGTGGAATGATGGGCCCCCCTCCTCGAGGAATGGGTCCAAGGGATCCTCAGGGGCCTCCGCCTCAGGGGGGCATGATGCCACCTCAGGGGAACATGATGGGCCCTCAGGGTCCTATGCAGGGTGGGATGATGGGGCCCCCACCCAGGACACACAGCAGCATGTCAAACAACTATGGGATGGGCAACATGCAGGGGCCACCGGGAGGGATGCATGGGCCTCCAGGAAATATGCAGGGGCCCCCAGGTAACATGCAAGGACCACATGGAAACATGCAGGGGCCCCCTGGTAACATGCAAGGACCCCATGGAAACATGCAGGGCCCCCAAGGAAACATGCAGGGGCCCCCAGGAAGCATGCAAGGACCCCATGGAAACATGCAGGGGCCCCCATACATGCAGCATCAGGTGGGTTCGTGTATGCAGAGAAAATTTAACTTGAAGTTCGTGTTGTGTCATCAGGCTGGTTCAGGACCAGTTCTAAAGGGGTGAATGAGTACCGTATAATTCTGATTTGGTCGTTCCAGGGTCAGAACTCGGGGCCCATGATGCATGGCATGGGGCAGCAGGGGCCCAACAACAAAGGTAAGACCACACAGAACATGAAACTTACAGTTTAGAAGCATTCAGTGTTATTTATGAGCAGAGGCTCAGGTGGGTGGTAAGGACGTATGTGGAGCACCGCAGGGCTCCATTTCAGGCCCATTTTTTATTTACACTGAATGTGTTTCCACTAAAACACAACATTTATGAACGCTTCCCTCAAGGTGTGTTTTCTGATTGATGGTGAGTTAATATGCTGTAATTTAGTTGTCCAGATGTTTTTTGTAATTTTACATCTGAGGAAAATGCCGATAACCGAATGGCCTCATATTTACTCCATTAATGTTGTTATCTGCTTGCCGGCTAGCTAAACTGTTAACGGTAGCTTCCAGACACCAACAGTAACAGATTCCAGTCCCCAAGCTGTAAAAGCCACATGTTACAATGATGTGTCTAAGTATTTGTCTTTGGTCATGGCGCCCACGTTGTCTAGCATATACTCATGACGTAAGCACTAGAGCGCCGAGCGTATCGTGTACATGACTTCCTGTCGAGACCACGACCTCCCATGATTCATTTGAAGGCAGCATGACACCAAACACCTGCAGAACTGGAGACGTTTACTGCTAACACGCTAATGTTAGCATGCTAACACGCAGAGTCAGAGTCTCAGAGCTGCAGCTGTGTGTTGGTTTAGTCCCTTTGGAGGACTAACGATCAATTCGGCCCGATTCGTCAGATTTGGTGCTGATATCAGAACACTTTACCACTGACCACTGTCTGCTCTTCCGTCTAAGGAGACCCTCGGGGGCTGCCGCCCAACCACCACATGGGTCCTCCTGAGCGGCAGGGGCCTGGAGGTCCCAGTGGATCCGACCAGGGCTCAGGTTCCTACTGGGGGGACAGCCAGCAGGGTCGACGTGGACCGCAGGACTTCGACGGAGGTCAGGACTTCCACAGCAGAGGAGAGGAAAGCTGGAGACAAGGACCGGGATACCAGGGAGGAGGAGGGGGAGGCCACCGGGGGGGAGGACACCGAGGGGGAGGAGGGAACGGAGGGAACTGGGGCCCCGAGGAGAGGTTCACCGTGGGAGAGTTCAGAGGACGGAGAGACGACAGGTGAGGCTCGGTCTGATCCTGAAGGTGAGGTGGATCAAACCCCCTGAGGTCTGAACTGGACTCTCCGGTGTTTCAGGTTCAGAGGAGGCGGCCCCGGCAGGCCCACGGGTCGAGGTTACCCTGAAGACTACGGGGGTCAGGAGGAAGGCTTCGATGGGTCGGAGGAGATGGGCCGAGGCTGGGACAACGGGGGCAGAGGGAGGCCCCCACGAGGAGGAGGTCCCCTCAGAGGAGGAGGCCCCCCCAGAGGAGGAGGTGAGCGGAACCAGGACTCATGAAGTAGTAACGTCATTTCTCTGCGGGCTCTTATTGTGGCGGGTGCCTCACATGTTCCTGTCTGCAGGTCACGAGGGTTATCGGGACGGTCAGCAGATGCATGATGGGTCGTCTCCAGCTGGACGCGAGCGCTCCTCCTCCCTGCAGGGGATGGACATGGCGTCCCTGCCCCCCCGGAAGCGTCCGTGGCAGGACGGGCCAGGAACCGGAGACCCCCGAGAGCGCGAGTCCCCGGGAGCCGACGGAGGTGAGGGCGGAGATCAGTTAGTTTATTTTAGGTCTCTGCTGGAGGTCTTCAGAGGACGGACCGTCCCCGCAGCGCTGCCGACAGAACAAACGGCTGCTTTTACACAAGAACCTGTTTGTCCTGGGGGGGGCGCTGTGGGGGGCTCCTGCCTGTCCAGAGACCAGAACTATGAAGAGACTGAAGGAACCTTTTTAGTGTTCTAATTAATAGAAGAAACCAGAAGCTCAGCATCTAAATCCTCCTGGAAAAGTCCTGGAAATCTGTCCATGAAAATATGGATATAAATATTGTAATAGGATCAATACATTCAGTCATATTTGTTACACAGCTTCAAACTAAAGAAATCAACAGTCCGACACAAAATACTGACTTAAAAACGAGTTTATGGAGTTCAGAGTTGTTAGCAACAGTCTTAGACATCAACAAGTAACTGACCAATCAGGATCGAGTACTGAACAAAGCTGTGTTAAAGGTTGAAACACACAGAACATTGATTCCTCAGTAAAAGCAGCATATTGTTTTTAACTCTACTGTTTGTGAAAATTATTGATAGCTTTTATTTTGGCAGAAACATAAATGTGTTAACACACTGGTCCAGCGGATGCTGTGACCGCCCTCTGTAGACTGTTGGGATTTCCACAGAATGTCCCTTTAAAGAAGTTGCACTGTAGATCATGTGACCCCTGAGTGAGACTCGGTCTGGAGGGAAAAGGTTTTGGTTTTTATGGGGACCACTTTGTCCCCCCCAGGTCGGCCCCCTCAGAGGGAGGACGGCGGCTACGGTCCGTCTGGTCGAGGAGGACGAGGAGGCTGGGGGCCCGGAGGAGGACCAGGACCGGTCCCCAGGAGAGGTGGACCGGCGTCCAGAGGACCACCGAGGGGGGGCGGCCGGGGCCGGTAGTCCTGAAGACGCAAACTCCCATGATCCTCCTCTCCTTCAGTCGTCTCCCCCCTGTTGGGCCCCCCCACGGGCCGAGACTAAGTCCAGGTCTAGAAGAACCCTCAGACACACTGGTGGTCACGTGACACAGTCAGACCTCTGCTGCCGTGACGGATGGCGGGCTGTGATTGGTCCAGACTGACACCTGAGCGGACAGGTGGACGGACGCGGCAGCCCGTCGGAGCCCCGGGTGGTTTTAATGTAAAATATTGTAGAGAAGCATCGGCGTCTTCGTCCTCATCTTCATCTGCGTGTCGTTGCTCTGTGTCCTTTTGTAAGAGATTTCTATGTTTCTGTGTTTTCACTGACGCCACCGAGGTGGACAATAAAGATTCACACTTCAACTCCACCGCCGCCGGATTCAGGGGGTAAAAATGTCAAGGGGCAGATTTTAGCCTCCTAAAATAGGGCCCACCTTAGCATCAGGCCTTCTTCGACCTGCGGCGTCCTCTGTCCACGCAGCGTCAGGTGAGCTCACGGAACAGCCGGTCTAGTTGCTGTGGCGTTGGTGTTTGGGTTAGTTTGGACCTGAACCATAAACACTGACTGATGGAGGCGGCGGCAGACCTGTGAGCTAAAATCACTGTTTTTGTGAATGGAGTCTGGTGTGTTGTGTTTATAACGGCGCCAAACAGACACCACCGCGTGTCCACCAGCCTCACTAGAAACACTGATCATCATCTAATGAGATGTAACTGAGCTCAGGGTCAGAGGTCACAGACAAGCAGGACAGCACAGGTAGGTCTAGGTTTTTATTTCCGGTATTAAAGGGCTCTCTCAAAATAAAGTTTCACAGTTTATCAGGTCAAAGCTGAAGCGTCTCTTTCAGCCGTCTTTGGTCCTGCAGGTCCGCTCTGGTCTCAGAGTCTGTTATTAGCAGCAAATAATCAATAATCAGTCAGCTCAGGAATGTACCGACAGGCCACAGCTGGTCCGGGACCCCGGAGGCCCCCGGGCCCGATAGGGACTCGGTGCTTTGAGCCTGATGGATGTGAGACCCCGTGGGGGTGTGTGAGATGATCAGTCCGGGCTCTGACACTCGGTCCCCGGTCAGATCGGCATGGTTTTCCCGGTGACGGTCCTTTTGATGGCGGACGCTGCCATCCCTCCCATGAAGCGGATCCCGGCGCTCCCCCCGGGTAGCAGCGACACCACGTAGCCGACGATGACGGTGACCTGCAGGGCGGCTCCCAGCGCGGTCAGCACGGTGCTGTGGAGGCTCAGCGCCGCGTACAGAGTCCCCCCGAGGGCGCACAGGTACACGGCCGCTCCGGGAGAGGTGGGCAGGCCGGCGGCCAGTCTGCTGGGGCCGCGCAGCACCGCCGCTGCCGCGATGGCGAACAGCGACCCGAGCGACCAGAGCACCGCGAACTTGCGGGCGTAGAGCAGCAGCAGCGGGGCGTACAGCGCCGACAGTCCGAAGCACAGCGCGGAAAACGAGCCGCACACGGCGGAGACCAGCAGCCGCTGCCGGCGGCTCATGCCCGGCAGGCAGGGGTCCGGCTCCGCCGACCACGGCCAGGAGAAGCCGTTTCCGCCGGAGCTCTGACCGGACGGACTGCCGCCACGGCTCCCGGACCACGGGCTCGACCACCGCCCGAACCAGCTCCCGGGAACCGGCTGCTGGTCGTCCACGTCCACCGTGGTACTGGAGCTGGACTGCGAGATGGTCTTCGCTCCGCTGCCTTTGGACTGGGCCAGATACTCCTGGAGCTGTCGGTTCAGTTCCGCCATGACGGGGAAGCTAACAGGCTAACTGTTAGCAGGCTGCGGGTCTTCTTCTCTGGTGTTTACTTCCGCCTCTGTACTTCCGGCTGCCCTCAACAGGACGGGAAGAACTACAGCTCCAACTTCCGGTCCTGTATGTTGTTGTTCTCCAATGTCAAAGACAAAAGAAATCATTTATTCTGTATCAGTCAGTCTGATCAGATTCATCAATCAGTCGAGCCACAGAAAACTAATCAGTGATTGATGATCCATTAATCCGTTAAACCTTTTTTCAAGCAGAAACCCCAAAATGCCCAGAATTCCCCCCCCGGGGATCAATAAAGTATTTCTATCGATCTAAAATGTGATTGTTTCGGGTTCGTGAGTGAATTAGCTGCTTTTCTGATGAGGTCACGCTGACACGTCTTTTCACAACGAACGATCAATAAGGTCGAACAAGACGAGCACACAGACAGAATCTAATCGAGGCTTTAACCAGCAGGCGCTCCCTCCGGTTTGATGAATAAATGATCTGCTCCTTCTGTTATTGATGAAGTTACTCAGTTTGGATCAGTGTTCGTGAAGCTCTGATCGATTTACAGCTGAACAAAACCTCTTCCTTTCACCTTTGTGACACTTGATAGTTACTGAGGCAGCGATCAATAAAAACAGGACTGGCTTCAGTACGTCATGTTCAGCTAACCTGATGACTTCCAGAGCAGCTTCATCACACACCTTCAGGTCCTGAGTGTTTTCTTGGTCTTATTTTGGTGGAAGTCACATGACGTCAGGACCAGTTTTCAGCTGTCCGACTAAATTTAACCCCTCAGCTGATTGGATGGTGGGAGGACACACACCGCCTTCTACGGTGTCATCAGAGAGAGAGAGAGAGAGACAGAGAGAGAGAGAGAGAGACAGAGAGAGAGAGAGAGAGACAGAGAGAGACAGAGAGAGAGAGACAGAGACAGAGACAGAGAGAGACAGAGAGAGACAGAGAGAGAGAGACAGAGACAGAGACAGAGACAGAGAGAGAGAGACAGAGACAGAGAGTGTGTTCATTCAGAGGAAGAAACAACCTGAAGCAAAGGGAAGGAACAGACGAGGCAGCAGGTAACACACACTGACACAATGACACACACACAAACACACACTAACACTGACACACACACACACACACACACACACACACTGACACACTAACACACACACACTGACACACACACGGACACACTAACACACACACTGACACACACACGGACACACTAACACACACACACACACACAAACACACACGGACACACTAACACACACTCTCTGTTCCCCCTGCTCCCAGTCTTTGTGCTAAGCTAGGCTAACAGTTCCCCCTGCTCCCAGTCTTTGTGCTAAGCTAGGCTAACAGTTCCCCCTGCTCCCAGTCTTTGTGCTAAGCTAGGCTAACAGTTCCCCCTGCTCCCAGTCTTTGTGCTAAGCTAGGCTAACCACGTCCTGGTCCTGTCTATGTGCTGGAGGCAGATCTGAGCTGCATCGTTTGATATTTGCATTCATTGTATATTTACTGTTTATCTATATTTATGTGTCGATGTCGATAGTCTTAGTCGTGTATTAACACTGATGTGTGTTTCCTGACAGACCGGCCTCATGTCGGTCTCTCAGATCACCCCCACCCTGTTCCTCAGCGGGGCCGACGCCCCCCTCAACGCGGCGCTGGTGTCGCAGAAGGGCATCACCCTGATCGTCAACGCCACGCTCAGCCACGCCTGCCCCGCCTACCCAGGAGTGGAGTGCGTGCGGGTTCCCGTCTCCGACCTGCCCAGCGCCCGACTCGGAGACCACTTCGACCGGGTGGCTGAGCGTATCCATGGCAACCATGCAGGTGGCACTCTGGTGCACTGCGCCGTCGGTATGAGCCGCTCACCGGCGCTGGTGATGGCGTACCTGATGCGCTACAGAGGGGTGACGCTCTGCCAGGCGCACCGCTGGGTCCAGGAGAGCCGGCCCTACGTCAGGCTGAACGTCGGCTTCTGGGAGCAGCTGCTGCAGTACGAGAGACGGCTGTACGGAAAGAACACCGTCAGAGTGGCCGCTGTGGATGACGCACCGCCAAGGACGCCGAGGCTGACCAGGTCGGTGCTGCCGCCACAGCAGAATAAGTGGTTAACGCCGGTACCCAGGTCACCTCTGGTGACCCGGACGCCACTGATGGCACACTCACAGATGATGATGCCAGCAAACAAGCGGAGAGGAGGAACCAAATCCAGCAGCATCAAAGTCTGAACGCATAGCGAGCGCTGTCGACACACGACAAACGGATCAGTCCAAACCTACACTACCCATGATGCAACTCAACCACTGACTGACACCACACTGACCTCCTTCTCTACACACCAGCACGTCCTCATGCCAACAGGTGGTCTTCATCACGAGGGCGTTTAAACTACCAACGGTTACACAGACGACCTTTAGTGGCCACAGTAATGACACAGAAGTCAGGTGACGTAGGATAAAGAGCGACCAACGTTACATTTGTGACCCTAAACCTAACCATGATCTTTGTGGTGTCTAAACTTAACTGAACTGACTGCAACCATTTCACAGTGTTCACTTACGTCACGCAACTGAAAAGGATAGTTTGGATTACACTGAACTGTGCCTTTAACTTCTGAGGTCCCTGTCTGTCCTACAGAAGGGCTGAAAACACTTATTTATGGTGTCATTTGGGACGAGGATGCGTGGGGACCACAGACCGGCTAAAAGGAGTGAACGTAGCCACCACGACGTCACCCGCTGGTTTGTGGAGCCTCCAGTTTGACTTTATGGCTGTCGACATCTTTTATTTTATGGAGCTATAAGTGACGCTCATTCCACAAAGACTCTGATTGGTCAGGTTTAGACAGAACCCTCCTCTGATTGGTCAGTGAGCAGGTAGCCCCGCCCTCTCCCTGGTGTATTTTCCTCTAAATGGGACCATAATTTACTCATAGGACGCTTCTTTACACAGACTGATACCGACCAATCAGAGGACGCTTCTTTATAGACTGATACCGACCAATCAGAGGACGCTTCTTTATAGACTGATACCGACCAATCAGAGGACGCTTCTTTACAGACTGATACCGACCAATCAGAGGACGCTTCTTTATAGACTGATACCGACCAATCAGAGGACGCTTCTTTACAGACTGATACCGACCAATCAGAGGACGCTTCTTTACAAACTGATACCGACCAATCAGAGGACGCTTCTTTACAGACTGATACCGACCAATCAGAGGACGCTTCTTTACAAACTGATACCGACCAATCAGAGGACGCTTCTTTACACGGACTGATACCGACCAATCAGAGGACGCTTCTTTACAAACTGATACCGACCAATCAGAGGACGCTTCTTTACACGGACTGATACCGACCAATCAGAGGATGCTTCTTTATAGACTGATACCGACCAATCAGAGGACGCTTCTTTACACGGACTGATACCGACCAATCAGAGGATGCTTCTTTATAGACTGATACCGACCAATCAGAGGACGCTTCTTTACAGACTGATACCGACCAATCAGAGGACGCTTCTTTACAGACTGATACCGACCAATCAGAGGATGCTTCTTTACAGACTGATACCGACCAATCAGAGGACGCTTCTTTACAGACTGATACCGACCAATCAGAGGACGCTTCTTTACACGGACTGATACCGACCAATCAGAGGACGCTTCTTTACAGACTGATACCGACCAATCAGAGGACGCTGATACCGACCAATCAGAGGAAGCTTCTTTATAGACTGATACCGACCAATCAGAGGAAGCTTCTTTATAGACTGATACCGACCAATCAGAGGACGCTTCTTTACAGACTGATACCGACCAATCAGAGGACGCTTCTTTATAGACTGATACCGACCAATCAGAGGACGCTTCTTTATACAGACTGATACCGACCAATCAGAGGACACTTCTTTATACAGACTGATACCGACCAATCAGAGAAAGATGTTTGTTGTTGCTCTAGTTTGGAACGGTTCAGTTTGAGGGTCCACAGGATCTGTTGGGCAGGATGTTCACTTATTGGGACCTTGTAGGATCTTTGTTTTCTGTCCTTTATTTATCAGAAGGTTTTACCGGAAGGTTCCGAGGCAGCGAGCTGCTCACTCATTTTAACCAAACTGTCACATGTGATAATTGTCACACATGTGATAACTGTCACGTGTATGATAACTGTCACGTGTGATAACTGTCACGCGTATGATAACTATCACGTGTGATAACTGTCACGTGTGATAACTGTCACGTGTGATAACTGTCACGCGTATGATAACTGTCACGTATGATAACTGTCACGTGTGATAACTGTCACGTATGATAACTATCACGTGTGATAACTGTCACGTATGATAACTATCACGTGTGATAACTGTCACGTATGATAACTATCACGTGTGATAACTGTCACGCGTATGATAACTATCACGTGTGATAACTGTCACGTGTGATAACTGTCACGTGTGATAACTGTCACGCGTATGATAACTGTCACGTGTGATAACTGTCACGTGTGATAACTATCACGTGTGATAACTATCACGTATGATAACTGTCACGTGTGATAACTGTCACGTATGATAACTATCACGTGTGATAACTGTCACGTATGATAACTATCACGTGTGATAACTGTCACGTATGATAACTATCACGTGTGATAACTGTCACGCGTATGATAACTATCACGTGTGATAACTGTCACGTATGATAACTGTCACGCGTATGATAACTGTCACGTGTGATAACTATCACGTGTGATAACTGTCACGTATGATAACTATCACGTATGATAACTGTCACGTGTGATAACTGTCACGTATGATAACTATCACGTGTGATAACTGTCACGCGTATGATAACTATCACGTGTGATAACTGTCACGTGTGATAACTATCACGTATGATAACTATCACGTGTGATAACTGTCACGTGTGATAACTGTCACGTGTGATAACTGTCACGCGTATGATAACTGTCACGTATGATAACTGTCACGTGTGATAACTGTCACGTATGATAACTATCACGTGTGATAACTGTCACGTATGATAACTGTCACGTGTGATAACTATCACGTGTGATAACTGTCACGTATGATAACTATCACGTGTGATAACTGTCACGTATGATAACTATCACGTGTGATAACTGTCACGTATGATAACTATCACGTGTGATAACTGTCACGTATGATAACTGTCACGTGTGATAACTATCACGTGTGATAACTGTCACGTATGATAACTATCACGTGTGATAACTGTCACGCGTATGATAACTATCACGTGTGATAACTGTCACGTGTGATAACTATCACGTATGATAACTATCACGTGTGATAACTGTCACGTGTGATAACTGTCACGTGTGATAACTGTCACGCGTATGATAACTGTCACGTATGATAACTGTCACGTATGATAACTGTCACGTATGATAACTATCACGTGTGATAACTGTCACGTATGATAACTGTCACGTGTGATAACTATCACGTGTGATAACTGTCACGTGTGATAACTATCACGTGTGATAACTGTCACGTATGATAACTGTCACGTGTGATAACTATCACGTGTGATAACTGTCACGTGTGATAACTGTCACGTATGATAACTGTCACGTATGATAACTATCACGTGTGATAACTGTCACGCGTATGATAACTATCACGTATGATAACTGTCACGTATGATAACTGTCACGTATGATAACTATCACGTATGATAACTGTCACGTATGATAACTATCACGTGTGATAACTGTCACGTGTGATAACTGTCACGTATGATAACTGTCACGTATGATAACTATCACGTGTGATAACTGTCACGCGTATGATAACTGTCACGTATGATAACTATCACGTGTGATAACTGTCACGTATGATAACTGTCACGTATGATAACTGTCACGCGTATGATAACTGTCACGTATGATAACTATCACGTGTGATAACTGTCACGTGTGATAACTGTCACGCATATGATAACTGTCACGTATGATAACTATCACGTGTGATAACTGTCACATATGATAACTGTCACGTATGATAACTATCACGTGTGATAACTGTCACGTGTGATAACTGTCACGCGTATGATAACTGTCACGTATGATAAGTATCACGTGTGATAACTGTCACGTATGATAACTATCACGTGTGATAACTGTCACGTATGATAACTATCACGTGTGATAACTATCACGTGTGATAACTGTCACGCGTATGATAACTGTCACGTATGATAACTATCACGTGTGATAACTGTCACGTATGATAACTATCACGTGTGATAACTGTCACGCGTATGATAACTATCACGTGTGATAACTATCACGTGTGATAACTGTCACGCGTATGATAACTGTCACGTGTGATAACTGTCACGTGTGATAACTGTCATGCGTATGATAACTGTCACGTGTGATAACTATCACGTGTGATAACTGTCATGCGTATGATAACTATCACGTGTGATAACTGTCACGTGTGATAACTGTCACGCGTATGATAACTGTCACGTGTGATAACTGTCACGTGTGATAACTGTCACGCGTATGATAACTGTCACGTGTGATAACTGTCACGTGTGATAACTGTCACGCGTATGATAACTATCACGTGTGATAACTGTCATGCGTATGATAACTGTCACGTGTGATAACTGTCACGTGTGATAACTGTCATGCGTATGATAACTATCACGTGTGATAACTATCACGTGTGATAACTGTCACGTGTGATAACTGTCACGCGTATGATAACTGTCACGTGTGATAACTGTCACGTGTGATAACTGTCACGCGTATGATAACTATCACGTGTGATAACTGTCATGCGTATGATAACTGTCACGTGTGATAACTGTCACACGTGTGATAACTGTCATGCGTATGATAACTGTCACGTGTGATAACTGTCACGCGTATGATAACTGTCACGTGTGATAACTGTCATGCGTATGATAACTGTCATGCGTATGATAACTGTCATGCGTATGATAACTGTCACGTGTGATAACTGTCACGCGTATGATAACTGTCACGTGTGATAACTGTCATGCGTATGATAACTGTCACGTGTGATAACTGTCATGCGTATGATAACTATCACGTGTGATAACTATCACGTATGATAACTGTCACGTGTGATAACTGTCACGTGTGATAACTGTCATGCGTATGATAACTGTCACGTGTGATAACTGTCATGCGTATGATAACTATCACGTGTGATAACTGTCATGCGTATGATAACTGTCACGTATGATAACTGTCACGTGTGATAACTGTCATGCGTATGATAACTGTCACGTGTGATAACTGTCATGCGTATGATAACTGTCACGTATGATAACTGTCACGTGTGATAACTGTCACGCGTATGATAACTATCACGTGTGATAACTGTCATGCGTATGATAACTGTCACGTGTGATAACTGTCACGTGTGATAACTGTCATGCGTATGATAACTGTCACGTGTGATAACTATCACGTGTGATAACTGTCATGCGTATGATAACTGTCACGTGTGATAACTGTCACACGTGTGATAACTGTCATGCGTATGATAACTGTCACGTGTGATAACTGTCACGCGTATGATAACTGTCACGTGTGATAACTGTCATGCGTATGATAACTGTCACGTGTGATAACTGTCATGCGTATGATAACTGTCACGTGTGATAACTGTCACGCGTATGATAACTGTCACGTGTGATAACTGTCATGCGTATGATAACTGTCACGTGTGATAACTGTCATGCGTATGATAACTATCACGTGTGATAACTATCACGTATGATAACTGTCACGTGTGATAACTGTCACGTGTGATAACTGTCATGCGTATGATAACTGTCACGTGTGATAACTGTCATGCGTATGATAACTATCACGTGTGATAACTGTCATGCGTATGATAACTGTCACGTATGATAACTGTCACGTGTGATAACTGTCATGCGTATGATAACTGTCACGTGTGATAACTGTCATGCGTATGATAACTGTCACGTGTGATAACTGTCACACGTGTGATAACTGTCACGTGTGATAACTATCACGTGTGATAACTATCACGTGTGATAACTGTCATGCGTATGATAACTATCACGTGTGATAACTGTCATGCGTATGATAACTGTCACGTGTGATAACTGTCACGTATGATAACTGTCACGTGTGATAACTGTCACGCGTATGATAGCTGTCACGTGTGATAACTATCACGCGTATGATAACTGTCACGTGTGATAACTGTCACGCGTATGATAACTGTCACGTGTGATAACTGTCACGCGTATGATAACTGTCACGTGTGATAACTGTCACGCGTATGATAACTGTCACGCGTATGATAACTATCACGTGTGATAACTGTCATGCGTATGATAACTATCACGTGTGATAACTATCACGCGTATGATAACTATCACGTGTGATAACTGTCACGTGTGATAACTGTCATGCGTATGATAACTATCACGTGTGATAACTGTCATGCGTATGATAACTATCACGTGTGATAACTGTCATGCGTATGATAACTATCACGTGTGATAACTATCACGCGTATGATAGCTGTCACGTGTGATAACTGTCACGTATGATAACTGTCACGTGTGATAACTGTCACGTATGATAACTGTCACGTGTGATAACTGTCACGTATGATAACTGTCACGTGTGATAACTGTCACACGTGTGATAACTGTCACACGTGTGATAACTGTCAGACGTGATAATCGTCACGTGTGTTGACACATCTTCTGCTTTTCCGTTTAAATCTGTGAGGTCATAACAGGAGTGTTTCTGTCCATCAGCTGATCATTTAAGGATCAATAAAGACTAAATTAGCAACCAAACATCAAATGTTTGACATCATTTCACACTCGGCCGTATCAGAGTTAGTGACTGAAGGACAGCAGGATGATCCACTGAAATATACATTCTGTTAAAACAGTTGGACCCGTTGAGGCTAGATTTAAGTTAGGTTTAGGTTAGGTTAGGTTTAGGCAAGGTTTAAGTTAGGTTTAGGTTAGGTTAGGTTTAGGCAAGGTTTAGGTTAGGTTAGGTTTAGGCAAGGTTTAAGTTAGGTTTAGGTTAGGTTAGGTTTAGGCAAGGTTTAAGTTAGGTTTAGGTTAGACTCTTTAGTTTCACATCCTGTCACAGTTTGGTGGCATCAGGCCTCATATCCCATAAGAACCAGTGCAGCCGCGTACTCCTCCATCACTTCAGCTGAACAAACTGAACAACAGAAGGGTTATTTTGAACACTTGGCTCCTTTGTGTTCACGTCTCAGTCGAACTGTGTTTTGTTGTAACGTGAACGAGCCACAAGATGGCAGCAGATCCTCCTCCTGATCCTGGAGCCACATGAAACATCGGCATCGGACAGAAACAGGAAGCTGCAAAAAGTTCTCTGACCCCCCCCCTCAGAGCAGCCATCCTGCCCTCATCTCCCTCTGCTGCAGAAGTGTTGAAGCTTCTTGAGCTTTCATCCTCGTCTCTGCCTGGACCTCTTCCACCACACCTCCAACTTCTCCTTTCAGGGCTCCAGACCTTCCCGAAGCTTCTTCTTGTGCCACCGAGCAGTTTAATGGCTCTGAGTCTGCGTTTGTACTGACAACGACAGCAGGTTTATCCAGACATGAGGCCGTTCAGAGAGCTTTACGGGGCCACAACAGAACACACTGAAGAAGAAGGAAACATGAGAACTGCATGAAAGCACAAGACGAAAATGTTTCTATGTACAGACAATAAAAGATGTATTCATTGGAAAGTTCTGCAGAGCTCAGGTGTTCAGGAAGCACAGGTGGGACCAGAGACACTACAAACGGATGGTGAATCCACCTGGTCCAGATCACCTGAGGGTCTGGACGCCTCATAGTGACGAAGAAAAAACCATTTAAAGGGACACGTGTTTCTGATGACGAGGACGTTCTTCCTCCCTTTTTCTACTCTGTTTAGTTTTGGCCCCGCTTGTGATGACACACAGAAATCTGTCGATCACGTGACCTCGTTCAGTGTTAGCATGTTGCTATGCTAACGTGTTTCCCCATCTGAGACAGCAGACCAGTCAGAGGCTGGGCTTTCTGTGGGGGGGGCAGACAGAGGCCGATCAGAGAAGGATGCAGTAAATATAATGTCCCAGTGTGACGTCTGGACGAGCTGCAGCCCTCCAACAGCGTGAACGTGTTCTTCTGTCTTGTTTGAACAGAAATCCTTTAACTCTTGCTGTTTTTAAAGAGGCATCAGGCCTTTAATCGCCTTCTGCTCTCTTTAATTGCTCCTCTGCTCCCTAAACAGGCTGAATAACAGGAAGTGGATGCTAACGTCTCTGACTCTGCTCACATGACGCTCGGCGGCCCACCACGAGACCGATGGCACCTAGCAAACCAGCTACCAAGCTAATTAAAAACCTCTACAGACCTGTTTCAGCAGTCACTCTGTTGGACGTGCATCCGCATCAGAAAGTAGTCCCTCCCCCGGTCAGTTGTTCTGTGGTCTGTGAGTTTAACACTGAGTCCACTGACCGAGCTGAGGAGGAGTCCAGCAGGCCGGTGATCCTGGACTCCGGGGAACCTTCACGCTTCCACAGCAGGATTATCACACATCAGAGAGGATTGTGGGTACTGATGTCACCCAGATGTTTGATTCGGTAATCTGACCCTCCAGATGGTCTGAAACTGGACTCCCATTCGCTCATCTGTCTGTTGGAGAATCCAGGTGATGCCTCTTTTCTGGTTTCACCTCAATGATTTGACTTTCCAAGGTCAAAAAGTCCCACAATGCACCTCACGATATCAGCTCATTATCAATAGTTTTTGTTATTGTCAAACAGGTGTGCAGAGATATTATCTGAAATGCTCCTTTAGCCTCCAGGCCTGTGAAATGGCAGCAGTGGGGTGTTTGTTTGATTGACAGCTGAGCTGACCTTTAATTTACAGAGACGACCAGTGAGCCGTCTCCGCTCCCCCACGTCCTCCAGTAGATCACCAGTAGATCACCAGTAGATCACCTCAGCCAGCAGCCACCAAACGGGCTGCAATGGCTGCAACGTGATCCTTTGGGACAACTGCACCTGATCACAGTAGGTCCACTAAAAGAGCTTGTTTGATCCACTGACAGGCTCAGAGTGTTATTCTAAGTGTGTGACAGCATCATGGAAAGGATCCCTACAGAGAGAGACCTGGAAGATCCTTTTGGTTTAACCACAAACAGCACACACACCAGACTACATTCACTAAAACAGGGATTTTAGAGAACAGGAGAGCGATATAACGGCTGTTTGTGGTGAAACCAGAAAGATCTTCCAGATCGCTCTCTGTAGGGATCCAGGGTTAAAAACACCAGAATCCTCCTTTATTCATGTAGAATAAGCTCCGCAGCCTGTCTGTGAGAGCTGAATATTTGAATAAATGTTTGACCTGCAGGTTTCATGTGTCAAGAGACAAAAAATAAAACCGCCAGTGATGCAACTTGGCTTTCAAAATGAAAGCTGTCAGCTGTGTGGTGGAGTCACAGGACATGGTCTCTGTGCTGACTCGTTGGACTCAGTGTTGAGAAGATAAAACTTATTTCTGTCGAATTCTTTGTCGTGATGTGATTGAAGCCTCCGATGATCACATGAGATGTCAGCTGATGATCTGAGAGGTAAATAAAACAGACCATGATCGCACAGGTTACCTGTAGGAGTTAAAACACAGGTGAGTCTTTAACCCTGCTGCTTTTCAATCTTTACTGCACTACGAAGACTAAAACTGCAGTAACACTGACGGGTTCATGGGAACATTTAGGGCTTTTTACTTGCTTTAAAAATCATGAAGACTAAATAAAGAAGTGTTTTTGGTCATTTTCCTTTTTCTTCGACCAATCACAAAACATGTGAGACAAAATAAGATGTTAATGTAAAAATACTAAATATCATATTTAAATACTTCTTCAGGCTTCAGTTTGACAGTTTTTAATGATCATTGGGCCTCACGCCAAATGCTTTTACTGTGAAATCCCGTAAAGGAAGTTGCCCGGTGTATCCCGGGTACCTTGACGTCGGAGCAGCTCGGAGCAGCTCGGAGCAGCTCGGTTTGTTGTCATCCCGCCCTCCGGAGCGAGATGAGACCCGGAACCTGCAGCGGACAGAGAGGAGCGGGGACCGGAGCGGACCGGGAGGCAGAGCGGACCGGGAGGCAGAGCGGATATCGGCGTTATTTTGCGGAGGTTTGACAGCTGAGAGGCCCCGGAGGAAGACCGAGCGGGTCGTGGCAGCGAAGCCGGGCTGCGGTGGACTCCTGGCGGCTGCGGCTCAGGCGGCGTCCCGCTGATCGGCGGAGGACCGACCGAGAGACATGTACCAGGTCCAGGTGAGCTCTTACCTGCTTTCAGCCGTCTCACCTCCACCCTCAGAGCACCAGGACTCACTCTTTATTCTGATTATCATGACGGAATGATTAAAAGACTAAATGTTCCCAGAGCTGAAACAGGTGTAGATATATAGAATAATGTCTGACAAATGTAGAGATCTATAGATCTAGATCTATAGATCTCTAGTTCTGATAAATCAAAGGATCCATATTTTATGTGTCTGCCACTTTTCAAATGAACAGTTTCACTACAAACCAAAAGTTGCACCAGAATCATTTCAGTTCCAGATAAATGTGATTCTCCAGCCAACAAAACCCTCCGAATATTTGTTTTTAGTCAGAGAAGAAGAATATAACTCAGTTTAACACTGCTGATGTTTTAGTTTTTAACTAAATGTCTGAAGAGAATGAAAAATATCCAAAATGAATGTTTAGTTTTGTCCAAAGATTCAGTTTCATCTAAAATGAGCCAAAAAGTGAATGGACTCTGGTGAGATGATGGATCAGGTCTCAGGTTCAGTTAGTGAGCTGTGAGCGTCCTTCATCACTCCCTCATCATCTTCATCACCTGCCTGAGGACGTCGGCTCGGCTGCAGGACGTTTCAAAACCTGATCGACGGGAGCGATGTACAGGTGAATCGATAAGATGCCGATTGTTTCTTCGGGATTTGAAGAAGACGGTTCTAAGGTTCTGATCAGGACTGATGCTGCTGTTGTGTGTCTGACATTGAGGATAATATCAGACAGAAGCTGATCAGAGAGCAGCTCAGGTGTTATTTAGTCCAGAGGGAGGAAAGTCCAGCCGATTGGACGTTTGAAGAGAAACAGGAAGCAGTCAAACTCTTTGATCTGCTGAACAAAGTGCAGATGAAACAGGAAGAGGAGACGCAGCAGCGGTCCGACACAACATCAGGCTTTGATGTGACTGATGATGATGATGACGAAGATGAAGACGGCCTCCTCCTCTTATTATCGGTGTTTCAGTAGGAACCCGTTCAGAACCCGAAAAATAAGAAAAGATGAAGAAGACACAACGTAAAGAGGAAAAGTATCGTCTTTATAATCAGTTCAGAAGTAAAAGTGCTGGAACTGGTCCAGTAGATCACCTCAGCCAGCAGACACCAAACGGGCTGCAATGGCTGCAACGTGATCCTTTGGGACAACTGCACCTGATCACAGTAGGTCCACTAAAAGAGCTTGTTTGATCCACTGACAGGCTCAGAGTGTTATTCTAAGTGTGTGACAGCATCCTGGAAAGGATCCCTACAGAGAGAGACCTGGAAGATCCTTTTGGTTTAACCACAAACAGCACACACACCAGACTACATTCACTAAAACAGGGATTTTAGAGAACAGGACACAGGAGCTGCTGCTCTGCTGCTGCCTCCATCAGTCAGTTTGTGTTACTGTGAGTTAAACAAAATGTTGTTTTGGATCCGATTCAACCCCAAAGTCCCACAATAACACGGACTAACTAACAGACTGAGACGGGCGTAGACCAGCAATTACTGCTTAAAATCCCTGTTTTAGTGAATGTAGTCTGGTGTGTGTGCTGTTTGTGGTTAAACCAAAAGGATCTTCCAGGTCTCTCTCTGTAGGGATCCTTTCCATGATGCTGTCACACACTTAGAATAACACTCTGAGCCTGTCAGTGGATCAAACAAGCTCTTTTAGTGGACCTACTGTGATCAGGTGCAGTTGTCCCAAAGGATCACGTTGCAGCCATTGCAGCCCGTTTGGTGTCTGCTGGCTGAGGTGATCTACTGGACCAGTTCCAACACTTTTACTACCTACCAGTCACTCACACACCAGGATGTGGTGTCTGAGTGACTGGTCGGTAAGCAGACTGTGGTTTGTGTTTGTTTTGGAGCAGGGTGTCCTCTGCAGGCTCCTGTAGTCGGCCTGTGCTGTAGTTACAGAGTGGGGGCCTCAGGGAGCCTCGGGGGGAAACGCTCTCATACGAGATTAATGGCCAGTGGAGCCGCTGGATCATGGGAGGATATAAATATCTCCACTGGGGGGTCAGATATTCCTCCTTCACCTCCACGCCTTCAGACGGGCTGTTTTATTTCACTGATGAGCCCGAAGCATCAGCTCAGCTTTGACCCCCACTCAGCTGCAGGAAGTGGACGTTAGCAGGGAGAATGGTCAGAGGACAGAGGTCAGAGGTCAGAGGACAGAGGTCAGAGGTCAGAGGTCAGAGGACAGAGGACAGAGGACAGAGAGGTCAGAGGAGAGAGGTCAGAGGACAGAGAGGTCAGAGGACAGAGGTCAGAGGAGAGAGGTCAGAGGACAGAGAGGTCAGAGGAGAGAGGTCAGAGGACAGAGAGGTCAGAGGACAGAGGACAGAGGTCAGAGGACAGAGGTCAGAGGAGAGAGGACAGAGGACAGAGGTCAGAGGTCAGAGGACAGAGGTCAGAGGACAGAGAGGACAGAGGTCAGAGGAGAGAGGACAGAGGTCAGAGGACAGAGGTCAGAGGTCAGAGGACAGAGGACAGAGGACAGAGGACAGAGGTCAGAGGTCAGAGGACAGAGGTCAGAGGACAGAGAGGACAGAGGTCAGAGGTCAGAGGACAGAGGACAGAGGACAGAGAGGACAGAGGTCAGAGGAGAGAGGACAGAGGTCAGAGGACAGAGGTCAGAGGACAGAGGTCAGAGGACAGAGAGGACAGAGGTCAGAGGAGAGAGGACAGAGGTCAGAGGACAGAGGTCAGAGGAGAGAGGACAGAGGTCAGAGGACAGAGGTCAGAGGACAGAGGACAGAGGACAGAGGACAGAGGTCAGAGGTCAGAGGACAGAGGTCAGAGGACAGAGAGGACAGAGGACAGAGGTCAGAGGACAGAGGACAGAGGTCAGAGGACAGAGGTCAGAGGACAGAGAGGACAGAGGTCAGAGGTCAGAGGACAGAGGACAGAGGACAGAGGTCAGAGGAGAGAGGACAGAGGTCAGAGGACAGAGGTCAGAGGTCAGAGGACAGAGAGGACAGAGGTCAGAGAGGACAGAGGTCAGAGGAGAGAGGACAGAGGTCAGAGGACAGAGGTCAGAGGACAGAGGTCAGAGGACAGAGGACAGAGGTCAGAGGACAGAGGTCAGAGGACAGAGGACAGAGAGGACAGAGGACAGAGAGGAGAGAGGACAGAGGTCAGAGGACAGAGGTCAGAGGACAGAGGTCAGAGGACAGAGGACAGAGGTCAGAGAGGTCAGAGGACAGAGGACAGAGGACGGAGAGGACGGAGAGGACAGAGGTCAGAGGACAGAGGTCAGAGGTCAGAGGAGAGAGGACAGAGGTCAGAGGACGGAGAGGACAGAGGTCAGAGAGGACAGAGGTCAGAGGACAGAGGTCAGAGGACAGAGAGGACAGAGGTCAGAGAGGACAGAGGTCAGAGGAGAGAGGACAGAGGACAGAGGTCAGAGGACAGAGGACAGAGAGGACAGAGGTCAGAGAGGACAGAGGTCAGAGGAGAGAGGACAGAGGTCAGAGGACAGAGGTCAGAGGACAGAGGTCAGAGGACAGAGGACAGAGGTCAGAGGACAGAGGTCAGAGGACAGAGGACAGAGAGGACAGAGAGGACAGAGGACAGAGAGGAGAGAGGACAGAGGTCAGAGGACAGAGGTCAGAGGACAGAGGTCAGAGGACAGAGGACAGAGGTCAGAGAGGTCAGAGGACAGAGGACAGAGGACGGAGAGGACGGAGAGGACAGAGGTCAGAGGACAGAGGTCAGAGGTCAGAGGAGAGAGGACAGAGGTCAGAGGACGGAGAGGACAGAGGTCAGAGAGGTCAGAGGACAGAGGTCAGAGGACAGAGAGGACAGAGGTCAGAGAGGACAGAGGTCAGAGGAGAGAGGACAGAGGACAGAGGTCAGAGGAGAGAGGACAGAGGTCAGAGGACAGAGAGGACAGAGGACAGAGGTCAGAGGAGAGAGGACAGAGGACAGAGGTCAGAGGTCAGAGGACAGAGGTCAGAGGAGAGAGGAGAGAGGACAGAGGTCAGAGGTCAGAGGACAGAGGTCAGAGGAGAGAGGAGAGAGGACAGAGGTCAGAGGACAGAGAGGACAGAGGTCAGAGGACAGAGGACAGAGGACAGAGGTCAGACTGTGGCAGCACGACAGCAGGAGGACACGTATCAGTAGTAGTACCTGCAGTAGTACCTGCAGTAGTACTTGTAGTACCTGCAGTGGTATTTGTATTACCTGCAGTAGTACCTGCAGTGATACCTGCATTACCTGCAGTAGTATTTGTATTACCTGCAGTAGTACCTGCAGTAGTACATGCAGTAGTACTTGTAGTACCTGCAGTGGTACCTGCAGTGGTATCTGCAGTTATACTTGTAGTACCTGCAGTGGTACCTGCAGTAGTACTTGTAGTACCTGCAGTGGTACCTGCAGTGGTACTTGAAGTACCTGCAGTGGTACCTGCAGTAGTACCTGCAGTGGTACTTGTAGTACCTGCAGTGGTACATGCAGTAGTACTTGTAGTACCTGCAGTAGTATTTGTATTACCTGCAGTAGTACCTGCAGTAGTACCTGCAGTAGTATTTGTATTACCTGCAGTAGTACCTGCAGTGGTACCTGCAGTAGTACTTGTAGTACATGCAGTGGTACCTGCAGTGGTACTTGTAGTACCTGCAGTGGTACTTGTAGTAGTACTTGTAATACCTGTAGCAGTACCTGCAGTAGTACTTGTAGTACCTGCAGTAGTACCTGCAGTGGTACCTGCAGTGGTACTTGTAGTAGTACTTGTAATACCTGTAGTAGTATCTGCAGTGGTACTTGTATTAGTACTTGTAGTACCTGTAGTAGTACCTGCAGTAGTACCTGCAGTGGTACTTGTAGTGGTACTAGTAGTACCTGCAGTAGTACTTGTAGCGGTACTTGTAGTACCTGCAGTAGTACCTGTAGTAGTACTTGTAGCGGTACTTGTAGTACCTGCAGTAGTACCTGCAGTGGTACTTGTAGTGGTACTAGTAGTACCTGCAGTGGTACTTGTAGTGATACTTGTTGTACCTGCAGTAGTACCTGCAGTAGTACTTGTAGTAGTACCTGCAGTAGTACTTGCAGTAGTACCTGCAGTAGTACTTGTAGTAGTACCTGCAGTAGTAGTACCTGCAGTAGTACTTGCAGTAGTACCTGTCCTGGGGGGTGGAACCCAGCTGAATGAGGCAGTGGCTGTTTGCTGGAGCAGTGAGCTCAGCTCTGCTGGGTCTGATGGAGTGTTTGCTCAGCAGGTTATTTTTAGACACACACACAGAATGAGAGAACATCAGTTCTCAGTTTCCTCCAAACAGCTGCCTCATCAAACACAAGAAACAAAGATCCTGAATCACCAGATGAGCCTGAGCCTCACTAGAGACAGTAGGAACAGTAGAAACAGTAGAAACAGTAGGAACAGTAGGAACAGTAGAAACAGTAGAAACAGTAGGAACAGTAGGAACACTAGGAACAGTAGGAACAGTAGGAACAGTAGAAACAGTAGGAACAGTAGAAACAGTAGGAACAGTAAGAACAGTAGGAACAGTAGAACAGTAGGAACACTAGGAACAGTAGGAACAGTAGAACAGTAAGAACAGTAGGAACAGTAGAAACAGTAGGAACACTAGGAACAGTAGGAACAGTAGGAACACTAGGAACAGTAGGAACAGTAGAACAGTAAGAACAGTAGGAACAGTAGGAACAGTAGAAACAGTAGGAACACTAGGAACAGTAGGAACACTAGGAACAGTAGGAACAGTAGGAACACTAGGAACAGTGAACCTGCTGAACACACTGACTGGTTCACAGTGGGGGGGGGTGTTCTGGTGAGTCTCTAATAATAAACCTGTGGATAATGTTTTATTGATGAGCTGGGTTCACTGAGGCAGAACCCCCCCCAGCTCTTCTTCCTCCACCTGTCACCTCTCATCATCCTCCTGGACCAGAGACCAGTCCAGCCCCCCCGCCCCACAGACTCACCTGTCGCACCTGGTGTGTGTGGGAGATTCAGCCTGGGACCCCCCAGCAGGAGGCTTTTAGTTCAATGGATTCTGAGGAGCGAATGGAGGGAAACAGACCCCCCCCCCATTTAAAAACAGGATTTATTTATCCGTCCATCTAGATCCCTGGATCTACGTCCTGTAAGCTCCTCTGGACCACGTCCTTATTGTTTCTAGATCCTTGAATGTAGATTTTATTCTTGTGTATCCAGACTGGATCCCTGTGCCTAGATCCCTGTATCCAGACCGGATCCCTGTGCCTAGATCCCTGTATCCAGTCCGGATCCCTGTGCCTAGATCCCTGTATCCAGACCGGATCCCTGTGCCTAGATCCCTGTAGCCAGTCCGGATCCCTGTGCCTAGATCCCTGTAGCCAGTCCGGATCCCTGTGCCTAGATCCCTGTAGCCAGTCCGGATCCCTGTGCCTAGATCCCTGTATCCAGACCGGATCCCTGTGCCTAGATCCCTGTAGCCAGTCCGGATCCCTGTGCCTAGATCCCTGTATCCAGAACCTTGGAAACAGAGTAATTGTGTTTAGCTCATATGATCCTTGTAACTAGATCTTTGAATCTAGGCCGTCTGCCGACCACCTCGCCGTTAGCAGTGAAACCAATCAGAGCAGCAGCATCACCATCTGTGTCACTTCGGTAGTTTCTTCTCCGTCCCGTCCAGCAGCAGCACGTCGCCACGGCGACTCTTCCTGTTAGCGGTCGCCTGAGCAAACAGGAAATGATGTTGGAGGCTGTGAATAAGTGAACTGTGTCAGCGTGTGACTGAATGAATGAACCTGTCGATCTGCCTGTTGTAGGGGAAAGGGGAAAGGGTCGTTGCCATGGTGCTGAAGGAGCTTCCTGGTAGAAAGGCGTCCTCAGAAGGAAACCCCCTCCTCACCGTGACAACCAAGGTTGGCATGACGACCACGCTTGTGTGTTACCTGCTCAGAGGTTCCTTTTTCTTTCTGCTCTCTTTTGTTGTTGTTTCTTTGCTTGTTTGCTTGAAGCTTCATGTTTCTCTGAGGAAAAGTGTGGATTCTGATGATATTTGAAACTGGTCAGTCAGCCGATGAGCATCTGAAGGTGCCGTTATCTATTTAGCACACGATAAAAGGACATTTAACCACAGTAGAACACAGGTAGAAACACGTTACTGTGGCTAGTTTACAGTCCTCAACACAGCAGGATGTTCAGTTAGTAAGTTACGGTCCCATTTCAGCTCTAAACCTGACCAATCAGAGGACGTCTTCGTGGCTCCAGAAAACCAAGATGGCGGCGCCCATGCAGCCAAACTGGAGGCTTGAAAACGGCAGTTCAGTACTTCATAAACCGTCAGTAGGATTTAAGACTTCTGAGACAGACTTGAACCCATAAACCACCTCAGAGTAACCGTTCTGTCTCACCGTGCCATCAGAGCGATAGAACTCCTCCAGAAAACCCAAAGAGAAACAATAGAATACAGGTCAGCATCAAATAAAAGGCTGGAGCAGCAGCGTGCACGCTCAGAACCACGTTAACACCCAAAGGCACCAGTGAACCAGTGTTCCCGTCATCGTTTACCTCGGCAGCACCACGTCCTCCAGGTGTCTGAGCTTTCACAGCATCCACTCACCTTCAGCCCCCCAGGACTGAGAAGACCATCAATCAATCAATCAATCAATCAAACAATCAATCAGTCAGTGTTTCTCTCTCCAGCTCCAGGTCACAGCAGTGTTTCTCTCTCCAGCTCCAGGTCACAGCAGTGTTTCTCTCATACTGTTTCCATAAAGAGCAGCTCAGAACAAACTCTTTCATTCAGAGACCAAAGATTCAGTGAGTCACAGAAACAGGAAGCAGGACGTCAGCAGACAGCAGTGATGAAGACGTGTTGTCTCACCTCCCGTCTGCACTCGCTCTTATTTTAACCGTCCGACTTTACGTCCTGGTCTGTTGAAGGTCGACCTCTGTTTATTCCACGGACGTCTACAGAGACCTGGATACAAAACTGGAAGCTCCAGACGTTCGTCTGCGCTTTTGCTCAGTGGAGCATGAAGCCAAAGAAGTTCCACCTCCCAGGTATGAAAGTACCAGGATCTTCCTCATCGTTGTGCCACAGAGCCTGGAGGACTAGCATCTAACTTCCTGTTATCCTGTGCTAACTTCCTGTTAGCCCTGTGCTAACCTGAATGGGGATAAAATGATTTAATTGTCGGCATCTCCAGACTTTCCAAATGTTTCCGGACTGAATGGATGAAACAAATCATTTGTCCTCTTAATTACAGGCGCCTCTTTCACTAAAAGTCTTTTGGGGCTCAGCGTCACGGTTTGGCCACTGTGGCAGACTGGCCTCAAAGCCTGAAGACCTTCGGGGGGGTTGGTTTATTCTGACCAGCCAACAGAACCTCCATGTTCCACATCCTGTGAGCGAGCAGCCCTCACTCTGAAAACAGCTATGTGGATTACCAAGAGGATTTATAGTAGGTACCACAGAAGAAGAAACAAAGGAGGTGGGGGGGGGGGGCTTCAACACATCCATGTTGTTCAGTTTGGACGTCGTCCAGGCAGGAAGCCGCTGTCAGCACAGATTCAGTGCATTTAGAAGAAGCGAAGGCCGCAGCAGACGTGACCCCGCGTGTGGTCGTGTTGTTATGGGATGGCGGCTCAGCTCACGGGTCGTTTGTACGAAGCAGGAAGAACTGATGGTGAACAGTAGAGCGGCTGTGCTTTTTCACAGGATTAAATACACCATATTCCAGCGGCCATGTGGACATACACGCTGTGGATTAGGATTAGGAAACCAGACACTCACACTCAGACACACAGCTGCATCAGGTTAAATGAGGCCTCAGACTGAAGCAGTGCATTAAAGGTTGTACTTTGTCCTACGTTTCCCAGAATCCCGTTAGTAACCCCGCAGCCGTGTGTCATCTTAAAGGGACTTTGGGACATTTTGGGAAATTAATTGTACAGAAAACTGCTGGAAATAAACGTTGTGGCGTCTGAATGCTTCTGTAGATCCGTCTGTGTCATCGTGGCGCTGAAGCTGTTTGCTCACGTGAAAGAAGAAAAGCGGTGCGTAGAGTTACGCTGGCCACAAAGTTAACGTTACGCTGGTCACAAAGTTAACGTTACGCTGGCCACAAAGTTAACGTTACGCTGGCCACAAAGTTAACGTTACGCTGGCCACAAAGCCGACGTTACGCTGGTCACAAAGTTAACGTTACGCTAGCCACAAAGTTAACGTTACGCTAGCCACAAAGTTAACGTTACGCTGGCCACAAAGCCGACGTTAGGCTGGCCACAAAGTTAACGTTACGCTGGTCACAAAGTTAACGTTACGCTGGTCACAAAGCCGACGTTAGGCTGGTCACAAAGTTAACGTTACGCTGGTCACAAAGTTAACGTTACGCTGGTCACAAAGTTAACGTTACGCTAGCCACAAAGTTAACGTTACGCTGGCCACAAAGCCGACGTTAGGCTGGCCACAAAGTTAACGTTACGCTGGTCACAAAGTTAACGTTACGCTGGTCACAAAGCCGACGTTACGCTGGTCACAAAGTTAACGTTACGCTGGTCACAAAGCCGACGTTACGCTGGTCACAAAGTTAACGTTACGCTGGTCACAAAGTTAACGTTACGCTGGTCACAAAGCCAACGTTACGCTGGTCACAAAGTTAACGTTACGCTGGTCACAAAGTTAACGTTACGCTGGTCACAAAGCCAACGTTACGCTGGTCACAAAGTTAACGTTACGCTGGTCACAAAGCCAACGTTACGCTGGTCACAAAGTTAACGTTACGCTGGTCACAAAGCCAACGTTACGCTGGTCACAAAGTTAACGTTACGCTGGTCACAAAGTTAACGTTACGCTGGTCACAAAGCCGACGTTAGGCTGGTCACAAAGTTAACGTTACGCTGGCCACAAAGTTAACGTTACGCTGGCCACAAAGCCGACGTTAGGCTGGTCACAAAGTTAACATTACGCTGGTCACAAAGCCGACGTTACGCTGGTCACAAAGTTAACGTTACGCTGGTCACAAAGCCGACGTTACGCTGGTCACAAAGTTAACGTTACGCTGGTCACAAAGTTAACGTTACGCTGGTCACAAAGCCAACGTTACGCTGGTCACAAAGTTAACGTTACGCTGGTCACAAAGTTAACGTTACGCTGGTCACAAAGCCAACGTTACGCTGGTCACAAAGTTAACGTTACGCTGGTCACAAAGTTAACGTTACGCTGGTCACAAAGCCGACGTTAGGCTGGTCACAAAGTTAACGTTACGCTGGCCACAAAGTTAACGTTACGCTGGCCACAAAGCCGACGTTAGGCTGGTCACAAAGTTAACGTTACGCTGGCCACAAAGTTAACGTTACGCTGGTCACAAAGTTAACGTTACGCTGGTCACAAAGTTAACGTTACGCTGGTCACAAAGTTAACGTTACGCTGGTCACAAAGTTAACGTTACGCTGGTCACAAAGTTAACGTTACGCTGGCCACAAAGCCGACGTTACGCTGGTCACAAAGTTAACGTTACGCTGGCCACAAAGCCGACGTTACGCTGGTCACAAAGTTAACGTTACGCTGGTCACAAAGTTAACGTTAGGCTGGTCACAAAGTTAACGTTACGCTGGCCACAAAGTTAACGTTACGCTGGTCACAAAGTTAACGTTACGCTGGTCACAAAGTTAACGTTACGCTGGCCACAAAGCCGACGTTACGCTGGTCACAAAGTTAACGTTACGCTGGTCACAAAGTTAACGTTACGCTGGCCACAAAGTTAACGTTAGGCTGGTCACAAAGTTAACGTTAGGCTGGTCACAAAGTTAACGTTACGCTGGTCACAAAGTTGACGTTAGGCTGGTCACAAAGTTAACGTTACGCTGGTCACAAAGTTAGCGTTAGGCTGGTCACAAAGTTAACGTTGCGCTGGCCACAAAGTCGACGTTAGGCTGGTCACAAAGTTAACGTTAGGCTGGTCACAAAGTTAACGTTGCGCTGGCCACAAAGTCGACGTTAGGCTGGCCACAAAGCCGACGTTAGGCTGGTCACAAAGCCGACGGTAGGCTGGCCACAAAGTTAACGTTACGCTGGCCACAAAGTTAACGTTAGGCTGGTCACAAAGTTAACGTTACGCTGGCCACAAAGCCGACGTTACGCTGGCCACAAAGTTAACGTTACGCTGGTCACAAAGCTAACGTTACGCTGGTCACAAAGCTAACGTTACGCTGGCCACAAAGTTGACGTTACGCTGGTCACAAAGCTAACGTTACGCTGGCCACAAAGTTGACGTTACGCTGGTCACAAAGCTAACGTTACGCTGGCCACAAAGTTAACGTTACGCTGGTCACAAAGTTAACGTTACGCTGGCCACAAAGTTAACGTTACGCTGGTCACAAAGTTAACGTTACGCTGGCCACAAAGTTAACGTTACGCTGGTCACAAAGCCGACGTTACGCTGGCCACAAAGTTAACGTTACGCTGGCCACAAAGTTAACGTTACGCTGGCCACAAAGTTAACGTTACGCTGGTCACAAAGCCGACGTTACGCTGGCCACAAAGTTAACGTTACGCTGGTCACAAAGTTAACGTTACGCTGGTCACAAAGTTAACGTTACGCTGGCCACAAAGCTAACGTTACGCTGGTCACAAAGTTAACGTTACGCTGGCCACAAAGTTAACGTTACGCTAGCCACAAAGTTAACGTTACGCTGGCCACAAAGCCGACGTTAGGCTGGCCACAAAGTTAACGTTACGCTGGTCACAAAGTTAACGTTACGCTGGTCACAAAGCCGACGTTACGCTGGCCACAAAGTTAACGTTACGCTGGTCACAAAGTTAACGTTACGCTGGTCACAAAGCCGACGTTACGCTGGCCACAAAGTTAACGTTACGCTGGTCACAAAGTTAACGTTACGCTGGTCACAAAGCCGACGTTAGGCTGGTCACAAAGTTAACGTTACGCTGGCCACAAAGCCGACGTTACGCTGGTCACAAAGTTAACGTTACGCTGGTCACAAAGTTAACGTTAGGCTGGTCACAAAGTTAACGTTACGCTGGTCACAAAGTTAACGTTACGCTGGTCACAAAGTTAACGTTACGCTGGCCACAAAGCCGACGTTACGCTGGTCACAAAGTTAACGTTACGCTGGCCACAAAGTTAACGTTAGGCTGGTCACAAAGTTAACGTTAGGCTGGTCACAAAGTTAACGTTAGGCTGGTCACAAAGTTAACGTTACGCTGGTCACAAAGTTGACGTTAGGCTGGTCACAAAGTTAACGTTACGCTGGTCACAAAGTTAGCGTTGCGCTGGCCACAAAGTTAACGTTAGGCTGGTCACAAAGTTAACGTTGCGCTGGCCACAAAGTCGACGTTAGGCTGGTCACAAAGTTAACGTTAGGCTGGTCACAAAGTTAGCGTTAGGCTGGTCACAAAGTTAACGTTGCGCTGGCCACAAAGTCGACGTTAGGCTGGCCACAAAGCCGACGTTAGGCTGGTCACAAAGCCGACGGTAGGCTGGCCACAAAGTTAACGTTACGCTGGCCACAAAGTTAACGTTAGGCTGGTCACAAAGTTAACGTTACGCTGGCCACAAAGCCGACGTTACGCTGGCCACAAAGTTAACGTTACGCTGGCCACAAAGTTAACGTTACGCTGGTCACAAAGCTAACGTTACGCTGGCCACAAAGTTGACGTTACGCTGGTCACAAAGCTAACGTTACGCTGGCCACAAAGTTGACGTTACGCTGGTCACAAAGTTAACGTTACGCTGGCCACAAAGTTAACGTTACGCTGGTCACAAAGTTAACGTTACGCTGGCCACAAAGCTGACGTTACGCTGGCCACAAAGTTAACGTTACGCTGGTCACAAAGCCGACGTTACGCTGGCCACAAAGTTAACGTTACGCTGGCCACAAAGTTAACGTTACGCTGGCCACAAAGTTAACGTTACGCTGGTCACAAAGCCGACGTTACGCTGGCCACAAAGTTAACGTTACGCTGGTCACAAAGTTAACGTTACGCTGGTCACAAAGTTAACGTTACGCTGGCCACAAAGCTAACGTTACGCTGGTCACAAAGTTAACGTTACGCTGGTCACAAAGCCGACGTTACGCTGGCCACAAAGTTAACGTTACGCTGGCCACAAAGTTAACGTTACGCTGGCCACAAAGCCGATGTTACGCTGGCCACAAAGTTAACGTTACGCTGGTCACAAAGCCGACGTTACGCTGGTCACAAAGTTAACGTTACGCTGGCCACAAAGTTAACGTTACGCTGGCCACAAAGTTAACGTTACGCTGGCCACAAAGCCGATGTTACGCTGGCCACAAAGTTAACGTTACGCTGGTCACAAAGCCGACGTTACGCTGGCCACAAAGTTAACGTTACGCTGGCCACAAAGTTAACGTTACGCTGGCCACAAAGCCGATGTTACGCTGGCCACAAAGTTAACGTTACGCTGGTCACAAAGCCGACGTTACGCTGGCCACAAAGCTAACGTTACGCTGGTCACAAAGTTAACGTTACGCTGGCCACAAAGCCGATGTTACGCTGGCCACAAAGTTAACGTTACGCTGGTCACAAAGCCGACGTTACGCTGGTCACAAAGTTAACGTTACGCTGGTCACAAAGCCAACGTTACGCTGGTCACAAAGTTAACGTTACGCTGGCCACAAAGCCGACGTTACGCTGGCCACAAAGCCGACGTTATGCTGGTACGATCCAACGTAATAACGGTGCGTACGGTTGACGAACAGTAGATGTAACGTCACGGCATGTTGAACACCATCAGCAGCAGCTAACCAGCTGAATGTGAGATGATCTCCTGAGTTCTTCAGGATCTCAGACTAAAGCTCCAGATCACAGACTCTCCCAGTGAACGGGATCATTGATGAGTGAACTGTTCAGAGACGTGATCAGAGAGTGATCATGTGACCCAAAGTGTCAGTGAGGTCAGAGGGGATCAGTCTACTTCCTGCAGCTTGTGGCGTTCCGCTCACTGATGGAAACAAGCTAACGTTAGCTTGGTGAGGCGTAGCGACGCGCTGTAAACGGAGGCTGTGACTGCGTTCCTGTTGCTATGGTTACTACAGCCAGAGCTTTAATTCAGACGGTGACGGTTGGAACTACTTTCTGATGGACACCCAGCAGCCAATCAGAATCCAGTATTCACTCAGACCACATGACGTAATATGAATTTATTACACGTCATTGTTCAATACTTGATTCTGATTGGTCGCTCTACAGTCTGTTCCTCCTGTATAACAGACTGTTGCTACGGACGACGCTCTGACAGAGAAATAAGTCTCACTCATCAACATAACTTTTAGGTCAGTGTTTTGTGTTGATCTTTGGTGTGAAGCTGGTGATTAAATATAGAATCATTAACCCTGAAGAAAAGTTCAGTCAGTGTTTCACTGGGACGAGTCCTGTCATCATCCGAGAGGCCAGAGGAGCTTTGACCGTCGGTGGTGTCTGTCGGTCACATGAAGGTGAGGAGCATTAAGGTGCTGAAGTGCTGGACGGACAGCTGGACTCCGGGGAGCCGAGTGTCCCGTCAGCAGACCTGTAGAGAGGTGGCGTCAGTGAAGGCAGCAGCTGCGTTCAGGAATGGATTTAATTTGTGTCACTGAGTCCTTTAAGCTTTAAAAACAGACAAAGAGACAGTTCGGGACTCATTTGGAAACGTTTCATCCCATCTGGGCCAGTTATCTCATCACCATCCCTCCACAACATGACGTCTGCATGCCCCCCCCCCTTATTTCTGCCTTTGGTTTCCTTCAGTAAACAGCAGAGATGGACGACAGCCTCTGTACACAGTGTTCAGCCTCTGGGACCGTTTAGGGCCGAACTTCATGCTGTCAGTCCTGGACTCTCTCACACACTCTCACACACACACACACACACACACACACACACACACTCACACACACACACACACACACACACACACACACACACACTCACACACACACTCTCACACACACACTCTGTCAGTGCTGTACGATCACACTGACTCCACCATCTCTGGTTAAATGTCTGTTGGAACATGAAACTTTAATGTGAACTTTCTAGACTGGGCCTCCATTAGCCTGGGGCTAACAGCTCCATTAGCTTGGGGCTAACAGCGCCATTAGCCTGGGGCTAACAGCTCCATTAGCCTGGGGCTAACAGCGCCATTAGCCTGGGGCTAACAGCTCCATTAGCCTGGGGCTAACAGCTCCATTAGCTTGGGGTTAACAGCTCCATTAGCCTGGTGCTAACTGCTCCATTAGCCTGGGGCTAACTGCTCCATTAGCTTGGGGCTAACTGCTCCATTAGCCTGGGGCTAACTGCTCCATTAGCTTGGGGTTAACAGCTCCATTAGCCTGGGGCTAACAGCTCCATTAGCTTGGGGCTAACAGCTCACATAGCCTGGGGCTAACAGCTCCATTAGCCTGGGGCTAACAGCTCACATAGCCTGGGGCTAACAGCTCCATTAGCCTGGGGCTAACAGCTCACGTAGCCTGGGGCTAACAGCTCCATTAGCTTTGGGATAACAGCTCACGTAGCCTGGGGCTAACAGCTCCATTAGCTTTGGGATAACAGCTCACGTAGCCTGGGGCAAACAGCTCTGACTCTGGTCTCTGACGGTCTCTGGTCTCTGGTCTCTGACTCTGGTCTGTGGTGGTTTTGGTTTCCAGCTGGTCCGGGAGCAGCAGGAGAGTCGACCCCTGCTGAGTCCCTCCATCGATGACTTCCTGTCGGAGAGCCGGAGCGACGCGCCCAGCCGACCCCTCACCTCCAACACAGCAGGTACACCCCGCTAATTACCCCCCCAGCTCAGCAGGGATCCTCATCAGTGTCACACCAGCAGACAGAGACGTCCTGTAGCGCCACCATCAGGCCACCTTCATCATCCTCACCTTCATCATCCTCACCTTCATCATCCTCACCTTCATCATCCTCTCCTTCAACATCCTCTCCTTCATCATCCTCTCCTTCAACATCCACACCTTCATCATCCTCTCCTCCTCTCCTCCCTCCCCCTCTCCTCCCTCCCCCTCTCCTCCTCTCCTCTCCTCCTCTCCTCTCCTCCCTCCCCCTCTCCTCCTCTCCTCTCCTCCCCCTCTCTGCCCCCCCGTCCTTCTCTAACTTTGTGTCCTTGGTTGTCCTCCTTCCTGCTCTCTGCCCATCTGCCACCTCAGACTCAGCAGGTTCACCAGCCATTAATTAACACCCCCCCCCATCTGTTAATCACATCTAATGTGTCAGGTGCACCAGGGTCCTGGGGGGTCTGGTCCTTCACTCGTTGACTTTTCCCCTCCGTCCTGCAGTCCTGTCCACAGCTCTGGACCTGGTGGACCTCAGTGAGCCGGGGGAGAGCAGCAGCAGGGGCAGCAACGGGGGCAGTAACGGGGGCAGTAACGGGGGCAGCAGCGGGGGCAGCAGCAGTAACAAGGACCAGAGGAGGAGCCCTCTGAGGAGGAAGGGCAGCTCCAGGAGCCCCCGACGGCGGACCAGACCTGAGGAGACGGAGCTGATCCAGGTGGAGGCGGAACACCTGCCTGCCAGTCCCAGAACCCCCGAGAGGATCTCACTGGACTCAGGTACTGCAAACACACACACACACAGGTGAGGCCCAAACACCTGCTGGTGATCTACCTGTGTGCAGTCAGGAAGCATCAGGTGGTTCACACTGGATTTACTCACAGCCTGGTCTGCCTCGACCCCGTCACAGGTTCTGTGACCAGTTGCTTTCCAGGTGAATATTTGATGAGTATTTGTTTGGTTTCCGCTCTCACTGGTTACCTCCTGATCCCCCCCAGTACTGATCAATACGGTACTGATCAGCTGCTTCTCCTCTTTGTTCATCTGGTTAAAAGCTTCGCACTCAGTCAGCTGTGAGTCAGAAGCAGCTGGAGGTCGACTTTAATCTGAGCTTTTACTGCGATGAAGAGTCCACTTCCTGTTTCACTTCCGTGTGCTTTTACACTGAAAGTCAGACACTCGTAGCCTTTCGTAAACAACCCGTGTCCCATCTTGTAGTTTTTCCCTCGTAGAGACTCGCCGATGACAGAGTGTTGTATGTTGTTGGCGTGTTCGCAGTCAGTCTGTCGTCTCCTCTGGACAAATGGGACGAGGTGAACCTGGACGTGGAGGACGGAGGACGCAGGAGGAGATACGAGAAGAGATGCACGTCCCACCACTCCTCCAGCGAACTGCTGTGGTAAATATGGACGGCGCCCCAGTCTTAAAGGGGCAGTCAGACAGTAGTACTCCTGTGGACGGGGGCAAACGGGTTACAGCTTCATAAAAAAAGACCCAGCTAAGAAACCCAACATCACTTTAGGAGTATTTAACTGCTTCTGACGGGAAGCAGCTGTTTTCTCTCTCACCAGACTCCACTGACAAAAACAGTATTTTTCCTCACAGAACATGGCGAGCTCGCTGGTCTGCAGCTGCTTCGGTCAATGGACTAGCTAGTTAGTTTGGATCTGAACGAACCCTTTAAAACACCAAAGTCACACAATAACACAAACTATCTGACCGGTCCAGGCAGCAGTGGACCAGCAGCTCCTGTGCTTCTGGGACGTAAAATCACTGTTTCTGTCAATGGAGTCTGGTGGCGAGAGAGAGCCCACTTTATGTAAAGCTTTTGCTTTTTGTGTGAGTTTAGACATTATCGCGCCCTCATCAGGAATCTGTCTGCAGCCTCCAGGGGGCGCTAGCACAGCTGTAACACTTCTCTCTCTGGGTGGTGGTTTGTTCCTGCAGGTCTGCTGAGTTTAAAACTGATCCTCTGATGAAGAACTGCTTCGACATCCACAGCTTCGATGATCTCGACTTCATCTCCTCAGCTCAGGTCAGCTGCTGTACTGCACTAATACAGTACTACAGTACTGCAGTACTGTAGTACTACAGTACTGCACTAATACAGTACTACAGTACTGCAGTACTGTAGTACTACAGTACTGCACTAATACAGTACTACAGTACTGCAGTAATACAGTACTACAGTAATACAGTACTGCACTAATACAGTACTACAGTACTACAGTACTGCAATAATACAGTACTACAGTACTGCAGTAATACAGTACTACAGTACTACTGCTGATATTTCTACTGAGTAGAGTAGAGACAGCTCACAGCGCTGTGTTCAGGGAGCGTGGGATAATGGGACGCTCCCTGCAGACACTCACAGCTGGTGGTCAGTTCAGGTGTTTTAATGTCTCTCAACTTTGACTTTGTTCTCAAGTGTTCTGGTGTCTGTTGGTTTGACTTTACTGTAGCTGTGTGTGTGTGTGTGTGTGTGTTTCCAGGACTGTGGGGCGTCCAGGCAGCGCAGACGGACTCGTTCCCTGCTGGCCAGAAACGAGTCTCTGGAGGACGAGTTTGTCAGAGCGAAGGCTGCTGTCGAGGTACGAACACACTGATGAGATGTCCTCTCTCCAGGAAGCCCTGCTCTGTATTCAGTGATACTGCGTACAGTGTGTATTAATACTGCGTACAGGGTGTATTCTACCTTCAGTGTGTATTCTACCTTCAGTAGTACTGCGTACAGTGTGTATTCTACCTTCAGTAGTACTGCATACAGTGCGTACAGTGTGTATTCTACCTTCAGTAGTACTGCGTACAGTGCATACAGTATGTATTCTACCTTCAGTAGTACTGCGTACAGTGTGTATTCTACCTTCAGTAATACTGCGTACAGTGCGTACAGTATGTATTCTACCTTCAGTAGTACTGCGTTCGGTGCGTACAGTGTGTATTCTACCTTCAGTAATACTGCGTACAGTGCGTACAGTGTTTATTCTACCTTCAGTAATACTGCGTACAGTGCGTACAGTATGTATTCTACCTTCAGTAGTACTGCGTATAGTGTGTATTCTACCTTCAGTAATACTGCGTACAGTGCGTACAGTATGTATTCTACCTTCAGTAGTACTGCGTTCGGTGCGTACAGTGTGTATTCTACCTTCAGTAGTACTGCGTACAGTGTGTATTCTACCTTCAGTAATACTGCGTACAGTGTGTACAGTGTGTATTCTACCTTCAGTAGTACTGCGTACAGTGTGTATTCTACCTTCAGTAGTACTGCGTACAGTGCGTACAGTGTGTATTCTACCTTCAGTAATACCGCGTACAGTGCGTACAGTATGTATTCTACCTTCAGTAGTACTGCGTACAGTGTGTATTCTACCTTCAGTAGTACTGCATACAGTGCGTACAGTGTGTATTCTACCTTCAGTAGTACTGCGTACAGTGCATACAGTATGTATTCTACCTTCAGTAGTACTGCGTACAGTGTGTATTCTACCTTCAGTAATACTGCGTACAGTGCGTACAGTATGTATTCTACCTTCAGTAGTACTGCGTTCGGTGCGTACAGTGTGTATTCTACCTTCAGTAATACTGCGTACAGTGCGTACAGTGTTTATTCTACCTTCAGTAATACTGCGTACAGTGCGTACAGTATGTATTCTACCTTCAGTAGTACTGCGTATAGTGTGTATTCTACCTTCAGTAATACTGCGTACAGTGCGTACAGTATGTATTCTACCTTCAGTAGTACTGCGTTCGGTGCGTACAGTGTGTATTCTACCTTCAGTAGTACTGCGTACAGTGTGTATTCTACCTTCAGTAATACTGCGTACAGTGTGTACAGTGTGTATTCTACCTTCAGTAGTACTGCGTACAGTGTGTATTCTACCTTCAGTAGTACTGCGTACAGTGCGTACAGTGTGTATTCTACCTTCAGTAATACCGCGTACAGTGCGTACAGTATGTATTCTACCTTCAGTAGTACTGCCTACAGTGTGTATTCTACCTTCAGCAGTACTGCGTACAGTGCGTACAGTGTGTATTCCACCTTCAGCAGTACTGCGTACAGTGCGTACAGTGTGTATTCTACCTTCAGCAGTACTGCGTACAGTGCGTACAGTGTGTATTCTACCTTCAGCAATACTGCGTACAGTGCGTACAGTGTGTATTCTACCTTCAGCAGTACTGCGTACAGTGCGTACAGTGTGTATTCCACCTTCAGCAGTACTCCGTGTGCCCGGCGGCGCCCTGCTGAGGCGGCAGCTCTCCGTGTGGTCGGATGTGTTCGTATCAGATGTCAGCTGATCCTCTGAAAGCGATCTGGTCAGCGAGCTGCCGTCTGAGGTTCGCTCTGTCCTTCCCGTCACCAGAGTGACTCAGCAGGGGGGGTCAGTTACAGTGTAGGAGGGTGGAGGGCGGCTCTCACCTGAGGGAGGGCGGTTTGGTGAAGCAGGTGAACTGTGACTGGGGGGGACGGCTCCTGTGAAGGTGAAGATGGTGGTGATGGTGTGTTCGGGAGCGTTTGTCTGAAGGAGGACGGCTGAACTAACAGCTCGGTGATTAAAGTGCAGATTTTCTCTGTCAGATATTTAATTTGAAGCTCTCGTGTTGATGCGTTCGTGATGTTCTGCTCTTCAATCCCGTCATCTCGACTCAGTGAACCGGCGTCTCTCTGATTGACGAGCCGCTGATTAAAAGCTCTTCTGATCACAGCGGACAGACTCTGAATTTAGCTGCAGGTGTTTTAATCCTCAGACACACAGAGGCCACACGTCTGTTTGGCTCAGGCCGTCAGTCGAGCCGTCGTTTAGGATATTATTCATATATATTTGGGGCTTTACAGAGGAACACTAAACCAGAATTAAAGCTGCAAGCAGCGTTGGAGGGCCCTCGCACCTTCCTGCATGTCGGGGTGTGCGGTGGCTTCGTCCTGTTGCTGGACTCTGACCCTTCCATGCGATTCAGAATTTTCATGTATTTTGGACAGTGCATGAAGGAGTTACATGTCACTTCCTGTGTCCCCTATGTGGCGCTAGAGAACAGTCACTAATCACATCCTGTATTCCAGTATATGAAGTGTTGACTACACTGTGAACATTTCATGCAAATCAAATGATTATTGGCACGGAGGTGTTACTTCCTGTTTCCACCAGCTGGCGCAATTCTACATGTACGTGTTCAGCAGACCCTCTTCTCTCCACTGATCAAATTATCAATATCTGTGATTAATCTCCTGAGAGAGAGAGACGTTCGAGAAAAAACCATGCACTTCCTCCCGCCACTAGGTGGCGCTATGACTATTGTTAAAAATTGGCATGTACATGTCTTCAGAGCTGGACAGTCATCAAACGGTATAAATTTGGTGAAGATAGGATCTTGTATAGTGGAGTTACAGCATTTTTAATGCTCATGGCGAAGGAAAATGCATTATCGAAAATGGCCGCGTCGTCACGGCAACAGCTTTTGACGGAGGCACACAGTTTTCACTACAGACGAACATCAACGTCTTGAGGTTTTCCTGACCAAATTTGAAGTGGATCTGATCAACTGGCTGGTCTTGAGCCATCATAATGTAAAACATAGCACTTCCTCTTGCCACTAGGTGGCGCTATGACTGTGAATGAATATTGACATGTAGACGTGTTCAGGGCGGGACTCTCATCAGACATGTCAAGATTGGTGCTGATTGGATCACGTACAGTCAAGTTATTAACAACTTCCTGTTTGATGGTGAGTCATGGCGAGACACTGAACTTTGACAGCTCGTCACGCCCAAACCGTTCCAAATCTGTAGAGACCTTTAATAACTTTTCATCGTTGATGCCTTCTCTACCAGCTGACCAAGTTTGAAGTCGATCGCTTCAACCCCCTCGGACTAGTTCATTCATTTACGTCCCCTGTAAATCGCCAAAAATGCGTGAAAAATCCAATATGACTTCCTGTTTGGTTGAGGTCATCACTCCAAGAGACTTTTTTGTCTGTCTTGAAGAGATACATGAACCCACCGAATTTCGTACATGTACATAAAACGCAGTTCCGGGGCTGAGTTTAGGTGGCGCTACAGAGCCATTTTGCCACGCCCATTTGCGAAACCTATGAAATACAAAAATTTTCACCACGACTGAATTTTGTGCAAACTTTCATGAGTTTTCGTGCATGTTCAGGCCCCCAAAAATGCAATTCATTGGGGAAAAGGAGAAGATGAAGAATAAGAAGAAGAAGAATTCCTTGCATTTCAATTATGCTTTCGTCCCCCTGGTTGCATTTCATGTACTTTTTCAACCCCTTCCTGCTCCGGGCCTATGGGGTCCGTACACCTCTTGGTTCTTGGGTACTGGCATGTTTCCTCCCTTGCATGTTTTTCATGCTCGCATTTCAATAGGGTCCTCGCACCGCTTGGTGCTCGGGCCCTAATAATGAGCCCTTAACGTTTCTATTTCATGCTAGCATGCTAACCGCTGCACTGGTCCTGAGGAAACGGCCTCGTTTCAGACGATGCCGGTACGATGAAATCCTTCCTTTGAGAGTAACGTCACACTGTGATCAGTTACTGTGATCAGTACTGATCAGTGATCACTTCATACGGCCAATGAAATCCTACCAACTTGTCAGTGAACAACGCGCTGATTGGCTGCTCAGCTCAGGCATTAACACGGTTTGTGCTTGTGACAGGTAGCATGTAGCTTCACTGTGGCGTCAGTGTATTAATGACCCTTATTGGCTTCCATACGTTGTAAACCCAGAATTCAAGGTGTCGTTCTGTGAGTAACAGCTGGTCTCAGATCAGATTCTCTTCTTGAAGTAAACATGAAGTGAATATTCACCTCATGTTACTCGCTTAAGTAAACACAATGATGGGAGAGCAGGTGCTAATGCCTGTGCTAACTGGTGCTAATGTCTGTGCTAACTGGTGCTAATGTTTGTCTTAACTGGGGCTAATGGCTGGGCTAACTGGGGCTAATGTTTGTCTTAACTGGGGCTAATGCCTGGGCTAACTGGGGCTAATGCCTGTGTTAACTGAAGCTAATGCCTGGGCTAACTGGGGCTAATGCCTGTGTTAACTGAAGCTAATGCCTGGGCTAACTGGGGCTAATGTTTGTCTTAACTGGGGCTAATGCCTGGGCTAACTGGGGCTAATGTTTGTCTTAACTGGGGCTAATGCCTGGGCTAACTGGGGCTAATGCCTGTGTTAACTGAAGCTAATGCCTGGGCTAACTGGGGCTAATGCCTGGGCTAACTGGGGCTAATGCCTGTGTTAACTGAAGCTAATGCTAGTGCTAACCTTCTTATTGAACTCCGTCCTAAAGCCAGACTCAGGAGCAGTCACATGACGTTCCTCCTCTTTCACGTCTGTTTGTTGGCTTTAAAACAAGCTTTGGGCCTGAATTAGTCAGTGTGGAAATCGTTCAGGGGTGCATGTTTCTGAACTTCAGGGGCTCCTGGGGGGGTCTGGACACATCCTCCCAGATGTCTTTGAGTCGTACTGTCCGGAGATGTGATGCTCAGATGGCGTCTGTCTGTCTGCCTGTTCCTTCGTGTCGAGACGCTCTGGTGCAAATAAACCTGCAGGGAGGATTTTAGAAAAATGGCTTTTATTGACAACAGGAAACAAAGTGGGCTGAAAGCCGGATCGCTCTGACCGTAGAGGAGGTGAAGTAAAGGTCAAGATGGCGCCGAGCGCTCCTCCTGCTGAGTGTTTCATGTGTCATGACTCATTCTGAGTCGTGATCCAGTGTTTCTCCGTCCATCATCAGACAGCTGAGCTCTGAGCTCCTGATTCATGTTCAGTGTTTGAGAACAACGCCAAAGGAAACATGAACAGCTGTGTTAGGAAGTCAACTACGACTCCCAGGGTGCATTTCTGTAACAAACAGCCAGTGACAGACCAGATCAAGCATTTGATTAAGTTCACTGTCATTAAGGTGGGGGCTGAAGGATGTGTCACTGTGCAGGTGCATTATGGGAAAGGTAGGATCCAGTGTTTTGGGGGCGGTCTGAAGTCTGACTTTGTTTCTGTGGCTGTGTTTCAGTCGGACACCGAGTTCTGGGATAAGATGCAGGCCGAGTGGGAGGAACTGGCCCGGAGGAACTGGCTGGAAGAGTCTGAGAGTCAGGGGCCCATCCAGCCCTCCGTCTCACCTGTGGAGAAGGTGAGTTCAAAACCCGTCCCACTAACAAAGCCCCGTAACCTGTGACCCCTCAACCCTTTAAACAGGAGGCCGCCGTCAGTCTCAGCCCGACCAAAGATCCTCTATCAGCACAGATGTGTCACTACCGGCTGTCGAGTGGGCTGAAATTGTCTCCACTTCCTGTCTCCTGTCGTTTCAAAGGTTCTGTTTAAATAAAGTTTGATTGATTAGTAATCCAGAGGTTTCATGACAATAAACACACTGCATCACCTGTGCTGCCTCCTCCCGCCCCCAGGAGCTCCCATCCCTTTAACGTTTCACTTCCTGTGACCTCCACAGTTTTTGTTAAGCGTTTTCCCAGCATGCACCTCTCCCTGAGAGAGGCTGTCATTAATGATGACAGATTATTGCTGAGATGGATGTTTGGCAGCATTACTGTGGTTTTAATCCCCTGACCTGAGATCAGCCTCGAAGCATCAGTAATCCATCAATAATCCCTCCTCCGCTCTGGTGTTACATCACCACGGTGACGGAGGCGAAGCCGCTCCGATGTCAACACGCTATCAAACATCTGCTCACACATCAAACACGCCGCGTCTTCAACTTCTGCACGTGTTTTATTGATCCTCATTTCCTGTCAGGGATCACACGGTTTGAGGATTTGGAGGCCGGTGAACACTTTTTGGGATTTTTTTGGAAGGAGAATAAATCGGCTCATTAACCGACTAAAGACAAAGATGTTCTCCAGATATTCTCAGGCGCCAGCAGACTGGATAGATGCTGTGAATAACACCCAGGACATGGAGAGACTTGAAAAACTGGATTGTGTTAGTGAGCCGAGATGATTCCTGATGTGAATGATGATGAATGTACTGTCTCACATGGTGAAGTCAGTCTGAGTCAGGAACGACTGTTTTCTTGTTAATGTGAGCGATCCTGGTCTGTTCTGTTGGAGAGAACGACACCATCAACAGTCATAAAGGTCACTGGACCCCCCCTTTAAACACAGCAAGTCAAAGAGCGGCACCGCAGGAAGTCCTTCCTGTCAGACCCTCCAGCTCATCAGCTCATGGGATCTGCTCATAAACGTGCCTTCGTGACCCAACAGGAACAAAACCGTGGTCGTCCACCAATCGCCAGGTCGGCGGTTCGATCCCCCCGACTGCTCCTGATACAGCGGTTAGTTTCGTCCTGATGGCTAGTTGGTGTCCGGTGACGGTGGCACAACGTGATGATCATGTCTTAGATCTTAACGTGTCCAATCCAAGGAGTTCATCACTGATTTCAGAGCAGCAGTCGTTGGTTCTGTTTGATCCACAGCTCCAGTCTGATGTGAACACACACAACTGATCGACAAACGAGTCGTTTAAGGCAGAAGCTTCATTCTTTCAATGGCTCAGATACGATCTTGAGTAACGTTTCCGTTCTTCTGTGGAGCTCCTTTGAACCTTTCCCTTTAACAGGTTGTCGGTGAAAGACAGAAACAGTCTGAATAACGTAGTCAAGATTAGATTATTAATAGAATAAGATTATTAGAGTCAAACAGAAGGACTGGCTCAGTGTGGAGGGACCAGTGGTTGAAAACAGATCAGCCGACCAGATCACATTCAGCCTGAAGGAGAACTGATCAATACTCCAAGGCCTTTGTCCTTCTGCCGTGCTGCTTTGAGATATGTTGTTTTTTGTCTGTCTGCCCACCTAATGGAGGTTACAGAGGTTGAACCAGGAGCTTTGCCATGATGATCACAGTCTAACACAGGGGTCGGCCACTCTGTCTGGCCTAGGGCCAACGCAATGGTGGGCCAAAGTGACATCTTCGACAGGCAAACCTGTCTGTCCTACTAAAAAAACTTTTTTTTTCTCATCTATACTATTTTATCTTGTACAACAACGTAATTTAATAAAGTTATTTATTTAAAATGAATTAATTTGCTACAGGCTGCTATTACCTGTTCCTGCTGCGTTATGAAATATAATAATAAGGCTGCTGTCTCTAATCACTCACACACGCTGTCTTTAAGACTTAACGGTTAAATAATTACAATTTTAAGTAATAAACACTTCTGAGCCTAACTGACGTTTTAATCATTTTAAGGACATAATTATTTGGCTATCCATTAGTAAAGCAGCCTATTCTCATGTGACATCCTGATGCTGTTATTGTTGTTATGCTGAGATAACGTTGTGTGAGACATTAGCTAGAGATCGCTAGCTAGCAAGAAAAAATGTCACTGTCAAAAGCAATGAAAAGAGTCACCCTATTTAATTTATTTACTATTATTATTATTATTATTACTTATTTACTTTTTACCTTCTTAGATTGGAACCCGACATCCAGCTGTTACCTGTATATCTCCAGGAATTAAGCACAATTGATGAACTTGTCCTGTTGATTATTTTATGTTAAAATCTGGCTTGGAAGTGATGGGGGGGGTTAAATAAGGTTCTTTTGTTCTGTGTTGTGTTTTTACTCTCTCCCTACTGAGCATAGACAGGATTATCTTTCTTTCTTTGAGTTGACTATGTTTTTGACAAACTTCCTGTCATCACTTTATATCTGTACCATACATTTGTGGAAAAATTCAATAAAAATATCTTTGAGAAAAAAAAGCAATGAAAAGAAAAGTTGATAGTGAAGGTAGGTAGGTGGGTAAAAGTATGCATTCATCCTACCTGATTTTATAAATTCCAAGCCAGTCTGTCTCATCTGCAATGAGGTTGTTGCAGTTTGCAAGGAATATAATATCGGAAGGCACCACGAAACGAAGCACGGAAACTTCAAAGAAGCTTATCCACTCCAGACAGAGGCAGAACCTTAGCGCACTAACAGCTGGATATGCGCCCAGCAACAAGTGTCAGCAAAAAGTGACAAGTGCGTCCCTTAAAGCAGCATGGGTTCTCACCTGGGACAACAAACCATTCCCTGATGCAGAAGTTTTTAAAGAAGTGATGGTGGCTGGTTTGGAGGAGCTGGTAAACAGGTGCCTCTCTCTGCGAGGTCAGCTTCCCGGCACATAGACGCACTGTCAGTCATTACCAGTGGCCTGAGTCAGGCCAATTACTTTTATATTACTTTATATATATTTTTAAACATTTTTTTAAAATCAATAACACCTGGCGGGCCACTGGTCTAACATATACAAACGATATTTAAACAATGCTCAAACAGCCGGGAGGTGATCTAACAGGAAGTGAGTGTCTGACTTCCTGTGGGAAACGGTCCGTCTGCCTGCTGATCTCAGACAACTTCCACCTTCCAGCGTCTTCTCTGGGTGTCTGCAGTCATATTTCAGGGCTCATGTGACCTGTGTTTTGGATCATGTGACCTCTGCGGCAGCAGGATGGTTTTGTCCTTGAGTGGCTCAGTGAACATATGGCTGCTGTCAGAGCTTTCTGCTCCTGGTGTTCAGTGAAATACTGACCCATTAATCTGACACATGACAGAGCAAGCAGACATCACAGTCTGCAGAGAGTAACTGAATTTAATGCAGCGTCGTAACCAAGACTTTTACATTTAGGACGGTTTGGTCAGATTCCTGCTTTATACTTCTGTCTCGTGCAGGGTTACTACTTCAACACCAACAACCCGTACCAAGACTGGCCCAACGCCTTCGCCGAGGGTCAGGAGAAAGCCCGGGAAGGAGACCTGAACGCCGCCGTCCTGCTGCTGGAGGCCGCCATCTTACAGGACCCGCAGGACTCTGAGGTGACGCTGAACCTGGAATCCTGTCACATGATCTCAGCGGTCAGCTGATCAAAGTGTTACAGCAAACCAGTCGTTTATTACTACGTCACTTCTCTGCAGTTTATGACAATAATTCCTAATGACAGAGACCCCCCCCATGACTGAGTAAACACAGTGATGTCATGACTTTCTCTCCACCTCTTTGTTCCGGACTAACGGGGTTCTACCTGTTGGTTTCCCTCTAAACACCACGACACCAGGTGTCTAGAAACAGCAGAGTATGATGCTCTGTGATTGGCTGTTTGTTGGTGAAATGTACCCTGGGAGTCGTAGTTGACTTGGTGCTCGCTCTCCTCGGCGGGAACTGACGCAGCGACTCTTCTTCATGTGTTCTCAGGCGTGGCAGCTGCTGGGGATGACTCAGGCTGAGAACGAGAACGAACAGGCCGCCATCGTCTCCCTGCAGAGGTCAGACTTCCTGTTTCTCCACTCAGACACCAACATCACCGAAACACACCGGTGTTAATGTTGGTACTGCTGTCATATTTTAATTAGTAAACTAGTAATAAAGTGGAGGCTGCTTCTGTCCTGCAGATATTTGTGCCTGAAACAAACCAAAGTTTAACTGTGGATCTGAACGGCGTGCTGGACTTCGCTTCAGTTTGAGATCACGTTCAGATAACGAAGTTTTTCATTTCCCACCCGTCAGAATAATCTTCATACTGAACCTTTTCTAACATTAAAGCTGTGCTAACGCAGGCTAACACTGGTGCTAACACATGCTAACGCTGGTGCTAACGCAGGCTAACGCTGGTGCTAACACATGCTAACGCTGGTGCTAACGCAGGCTAACATTGGTGCTAACGCATGCTAACGCTGGTGCTAACGCTGGTGCTAACGCATGCTAATGCTGGTGCTAACGCAGGCTAACACTGGTGCTAACGCAGGCTAACACTGGTGCTAACACATGATAACGCTGGTGCTAACGCAGGCTAACACTGGTGCTAACGCATGCTAACGCTGGTGCTAACGCAGGCTAACACTGGTGCTAACACATGCTAACGCTGGTGCTAACGCAGGCTAACACTGGTGCTAACGCATGCTAATGCTGGTGCTAACGCAGGCTAGCGTGGTCCATTCTAAAGCGCAGACAGACTGATGACAGACTGATGCTCCAGCCAGGACTTTCACCCTGAACAGGGTTCAAATTCTGTGTGAGAGCAACATTCCTTTGTGGAGTGACTTAACTTTTATATTTCAGTGTTCTTTTATTATGATCAGTTTTCAGTGAAAGGGTAGTTAGGTTAAAACAATCAGTTAAAACACCCCGGGGTAACCCAGGGGTAAATAGTGGTGTTGGCTACTGACACCCGGGTGGAATCAGTCAGCCAATCAGCAGTGAGATCCTCCTGAGGTTGGATCAGGAAATGGAGGACACACTTCAGGATCACATCAGCAGATCTGCAGCATGAAAACTTGTTGCTGAAATAGAAACATTTGAACTCTCAGGCGCTGATCAAACGTGAGAGTAGAAACAGTGAGAGCACACCACCAACCACATCTGAGCTTCTGTCGCCTTTTAACATTGTTTATTAGCGTCAGGGCTCAGCTGCCATTAGCTGTTGCTAAGCTAACTTGCATCACCTGCTGCAGGTGTCTGGAGCTCCGCCCCAACAACCTACCTGCTCTCATGGCGCTCGCCGTCAGCTTCACCAACTGTGGCGTGCAGCGGGACGCCTGCGATGCTCTGCGCCGCTGGATCAGCCACAACCCCCGATACAAACACCTGGTCCCGGACCGCCAGAGCCCCCTACAGGGCTCCCCGGCCACGCCTCGCAGGGGCCCCCACGCCTCCACACCGGCCAGGTAGGAAACGTACGGCAGACACCTGGACCGCCATCAGGTCGGTCCGAATACAGTACCTGTGAGTCTCGGCTGCCGTTGCTATGGAGACAACTCCAGCCAGAGCTGTAACATCTTACCTGGAGCTGGTCTCTGATTGGTTCTCACAACAGTGACCTCTGGGAGTCGTAGTTGATGCTTTTCTGGTCACTTTTTAACCAACTAGAGTTTATTTTAGTTATTTTAAAGTGACGGAGCGCGTTAGTGAACATCAGTATGAAGTGTGTGTGTGTGTGTGTGTGTGTGTGTGTGTGTGTGTGTGTCTGTGTCTGTGTCTGTGTCTGTGTCTGTGTGTGTGTGTGTGTGTGTGCAGTGATGTGCAGGCCGTGCTGCGTCTCTTCCAGGCTGCAGCCCTGCTGAATGTGGACTGTGTGGATCCGGACCTGCAGACCGGACTGGGTGTTCTCTACAACCTCAGCTCAGACTTCAGCAAAGCGGTGGAGGCGTTCAGCGCTGCGCTGGCTGTCAGGCCGCAGGTAACACACACACACACACACACACACACACACACACACAGACACACACACACACACACACACACACACACACACACACACAGACACACACACACAGACACACACACACACACACACACACACACAGACACACACACACACACACACAGACACACACACACACACAGACACACACACACACACAGACACACAGACACACACACACACACACACACACACAGACACACACACAGACACACACACACACACACACACACACACACACACACACACACACACACACACAGACACACAGACACACACACACACACACACACAGACACACACACACACACACACACACACACACACAGACACACACACACAGACACACACACACACAGACACACAGACACACACACACAGATACACACACACACACACACACACAGATACACACACACACACAGACACACACACACACACACACACACAGACACACACACACACACAGACACACAGACACACACACACACACACACACAGACACACACACACACACACACACACACACACACACAGACACACACACACAGACACACACACACACAGACACACACACACACAGATACACACACACACAGACACACAGACACACACACACAGATACACACACACACACACACAGATACACACACACACACACACACACACAGATACACACACACACACAGATACACACACACACACAGACACACACACACACACACACAGATACACACACACACACACACACACACACACAGATACACACACACACACAGACACACACACACAGATACACACACACACACACACACACACACACACACACACACACACACACAGATATACACACACACACACAGACACACACACACAGATACACACACACACACACACAGATACACACACACACAGATACACACACACACACACATACACACACACACACACACACACACACACACACACACACACACACTGGTCTGCTCTCCAGCCCTGTGAAATATTCTCCAGGTAAAACAGTAACAGATCTTACTGTGTACTTTGCTGGTCATGTGACCGTTCAAACCTCCAGCTGTACTCAGACACGTCCGGACTGATCTGGTGCTTCTAACGCTGGTGTTGCTGCTGGAGACGTTGGTTCTTTATTCATTCACTCATCAGCTCTGGATCATTTCTCCTTAACGAGCTGCTCGTCTGATGGCCCCCGAGGGATCGGCGGCTCACCTGGCCGCGGTCCGTAACCACCTTCCCGTCTGTGCAGGACTACCTGCTGTGGAACCGTCTGGGCGCCACGCTGGCAAACGGCGACCGCAGCGAGGAGGCGGTGGAGGCGTACACCAGAGCTCTGGAGCTGCAGCCTGGATTCATCCGGTCCAGATACAACCTGGGAATCAGCTGCATCAACCTGGGAGCTCACAGGTAACGGTCTCACCTGTGGCCTGACTACACACTGGATGGAAGTGTTGTTGTTGTTTTGTTCAAAGTCTTTTATTAGTATTTGGAAAATACACAGAATACAGTGTTTACAGACGGATCAGATGAACACAATAAGCCCCAGTACTACGTTTTACAATTTGGAAGAGATAATCCGCCATGTTGGCGATTCGAGGATTTTTCTTATTCCAAATAAATCCAGATAATAATTTGTCCACAGACAGGAAAACTGATTGTGATAAAAAAACAGGAATACATTGAAATAAATATAAAAATTTGGTCATGGGTGTTTTAAATGAACTTTATTAGTCTGTTCGTCATGAATACGTCTGGAGATCAGAATATTCCTGAAGAGCAGCAGGTAACGGATCAGTAGCACAGATGACTCAGGTTACCGTAGACCTCATGTGGTTCTGGTCTGGTCCTGCAGGGAGGCGGTCAGTAACTTCCTGACAGCTCTGAACCAGCAGAGGCGGAGTCAGCGCTGCAGCCACCAGCAGATGTCGGCAAACATCTGGGCCGCCCTGCGGATCGCCATCTCCATGATGGACCGACCCGAGCTGTTCCAGGCCGCCAGCATCGGGGACCTGGACCTGCTGATGAGGGCCTTCGACGTGGGCGACGTCTGACGGCGTTTCCTGGCTGGACCGAAGGGCGTCCGCGGGGGCGTCGGACAGTTTGGTTTGAAACCAAAGAGACGACGACGGCTGCAGGAAAATCCTTCGCAATATAATAACAGCACAACCCTTTAGCTTCCTGTAAGAACGCTGTCTGCAACTCCAGGACGAGATCAGGGACCCTCTGGGTGTTCAGGGCGGCCACAGGTCCCAGTTTAAAAGGTCTTCATCTAAAGAGTAACTGCACCTGTAACCCCACCTGCGGAGCTCAGTTGCTCTTCCCTCATGTCCACCCGCTCGTCCTCAGACAGTCAGTTTCAGCTTCACTCCCACAGCAGAGTCGTGTCACACTCACCACTTTGGTCTCTCCTGTGTGCAGCTGTTTCACAGATGTTTCACACTAAAAGCCCTCCAAAGCTCAGGAGGCACAACCCTCCCCTTTCCCAGGCAGCTTTCAAAGGATAACTCCTGTATTTTTAATTATTTTGGGTTTTAAAATTTCTCTGACCTCAATCTGACAGCATCATGGAAAGGATCCCTACAGAGAGAGACCTGGAAGATCCTTTTGGTTTAACCACAAACAGCACACACACCAGACTACATTCACTAAAACAGGGATTTTAGAGCTGCTGCTCTGCTGCTGCCTCCATCAGTCAGTGTGTTGGTGTGACTTTGGTGTTTTAAATGGTCAGTTTGGATCCAACACATCTGTAACACCAACACACTGACTGATGGAGGCAGCAGCTCTAAAATCCCTGTTTTAGTGAATGTAGTCTGGTGTGTGTGCTGTTTGTGGTTAAACCAAAAGGATCTTCCAGGTCTCTCTCTGTAGGGATCCTTTCCATGATGCTGTCACACACTTAGAATAACACTCTGAGCCTGGCAGTGGATCAAACAAGCTCTTTTAGTGGACCTACTGTGATCAGGTGCAGTTGTCCCAAAGGATCCCGTTTGGTGTCTGCTGGCTGAGGTGATCTACTGGACCAGTTCCAACACTTTTACTACCTACCAGTCACTCACACACCAGGATGAGGACAGAGAGGATCATGGGGGAGAAAGAGGGGAGTTTCAGCAGCTTAACAATAATCAGAACTGTCAAAGTAGAAGCGAGTGGAGACGATCAGTGAGAACAAACACAGGAAGAGTTTCTCAGGTGGAGAGTGTGACATCACTACCTCAGACTGAATGTACCATGTGACCTGCGGCTCTAGTCCAGGTGATTAGACCCCCTCAGCCTCCCCCAGGCCTCGACTGTTACTTCAACACCATCTGGTTTTGACCGACTTCCTTTTTACCTGAGCTGAACGACCTGCTGCTCCCCTGACCCCTGACCTCTGACCCCTGACCTCTGACCCCTGACCTCTGACCCCTGACCCCTGACCTCTGACCCCTGACCTGCTCAGTCCGTTACGAAACACCTGAACTATTCAGTATGAACACAAGCCCCCTCATGCCCCCTAAAGCCCCCTCATGCCCCCTAAAGCCCCCTAAAGCCCCCTCATGCCCCCTAAAGCCCCCTCATGCCCCCTGACGCTCCACAGAAAACACAAACTCAGTGTTCAGAGGAGCAAACACGACGAAACTTCTCCTCAGCAGAGTTTGTGTAACGACCATGAAGGCCAGCAGGGGGAGACACACACACACACACACACACACACAGACACACAGACACAGACACACACACACAGACACACAGACACAGAGACACACACACACACACACACACACACACAGACACACAGACACAGAGACACACACACACACACACAGAGACACACACACACACACACACACACACAGAGACACACACACACACACACACACACACAGACACACAGACACAGAGACACACACACACACACACAGAGACACACACACACACACACACACACACAGAGACACACACAGACACACACACACACAGAGAGACACACACACACACACACACACACACAGAGAGACACACACACACACACACACACACACAGAGACACACACAGACACACACACACACAGAGACACACACACACACACACACACACACAGAGACACACACAGACACACACACACACACACAGACACACACACACACACACAGAGACACACACACACACACACACACACACAGAGACACACACACACACACACACACACAGACACACAGACACAGAGACACACACACACACACACAGAGACACACACACACACACACAAACACACAGAGACACACTTCGAGGTGACTTTCCTGTCAGCGCTGACACCTTTAAAGCCATAAAGTCAGGAAGGTAAAACTCACCTGTTCACCGCTGCTCTCAGGTGATCCATCGGCGGCTCGTCCGGCTCTCAACTCTTCATCCGACGTTTGTTTCCTTCTCGTCTGGGCCGCTTTGTGGTTTTATTTTGGCGGTGTGTTTGCTTGCTTCCTTCCTGTCGTTGGCTCTCAGGTGAATCTTCAGACTGCGGTTTCTCTGCTCGAAGCACAAAACCCAGAAATAAGCAATTTTATCTATTTCTAGAAACAAGAGTCTAACGTTGGTGTGACGGATCAACCTGTTCACCTGTAGTCACTGTTTCTGTGCTTAACCACTGTAACCACGGTAACCACTGTAACCACTGTAACCACTTTAACCACTGTAACCACTTTAACCATCACTTAAGAACACAGACATCTGGACGCTGAAGTGTCAGGACACCTGCAGCTGCTGAACTCTTTAAAGGAACATTCACCAAGTTTCCACAGATGCTGAATGTTCATCAGAGGAAGGAAACCAGACTGAGCTCAGATCTCTGAATCAGGGCGTTGTCATGGTAACGGCTTGGCTTAAATAAGGTTGTCACAGTCGATGAAACGGGTCGGCGTCCTGGTGCCGGTCCCGTTTCCACACACACACACACACACACACACTCTGTCCGGAGTGTGTGTGTGTGTGTTTCCACCTGTACTAGTGTGTAAAGGTGTTTTCCTTCAGGTGATCTGATTGGTCGGCTGGTTGAGGGTCCTCAGTGTGAATCCCCCCCCCCCGTTCTTCGTCATGACTCTGAACAGACAATAATCACATGTAAACTAAGATTTTAGACATTAAACTCAAACTGAACCTGAAACCGTCTCAAATGTTGGTGTCACTTCCTGTCTGTGGACGTCTGTCAGCCAATAAAAACATCAGGAAGGTTTGGATCGATCAGCTGCCAGGACGAGGACACGTCCCATTAATGAAGGTGATGAACACACACACCTGTCAGCCAATCACTGCACAGAGTCACGACACATGATGTCATCATGGAGGAAAAGCTCAGTGCCATTCAAGAGGTCCCTGGATCTGGTCCCAGGGGTCTGGTCCCTGGATCTGGTCCCAGGGGTCTGGTCCCTGGATCTGGTCCCAGGGGTCTGGTCCCGGGGTCTGGTCCCAGGGGTCTGGTCCCAGTCTTCCTCAGTTCTGCTGTTTGAGGTGAGGTGTACCTGAACACATCGAACGTCTCATCGCTGTCTGGTTTCTCCCTTCAAAGAGCTGAAACATGTTGAACAGAGGAAGATCTAACTAAAGGTGTGTTCTTCCTCACCTGTCGGTCTCTCCTCAGGTGTGGCTGCAGCGCCCTCGTGGTTTCCTCTGATGAAGTCAAACAGGAATGTGATCGACGGGACGTTGGCTTCATGGAGGGACCTTCGCTTGGCTGCTGGCTAATGTTATTGCTAGCTAAATAGTGTCAGAGTGGATTTGTTAGCTGGCTAGCTCGCTAAATGACCTCCAGCTAACGATTTTAGCAACAATAAATGATTAACGCCGCAAAGAGAGATGCAAGGCAGGCAGATAGCTAGCTAACGCTAAGCTAAGGTTAGCCAGCTAGCTGTAACACGTCAACTGGACTTGTTGAAGGTACTTGAAGATGTTTTGCCTCCAAGAACAAGTCCAGTTGACTTTTGCCCCTGCGGAACAACTATGACCTGGATGACTGAGAACCTGATAACCTGATAAAGTCATTTGCTAACGGTGAGCTAATTAGCATCACAGAGCTAAATATAACCAAACACGATGGCGGTCGGTCACGTTCAGTCTCTGTGGTCATGTGACTGATTTGGCTGATAACCAGGATGTTGGCTCGCCGTGCGGGGCGGAGCCACAGGACGCCACCAGAGGAGCTGCTAACGGATCAAACCACCATGTAAACGCAGAGAAACCTGTGAAACCTTCTGTTTAATGACATCATCACATCACAAACAGGTTTATGTCATCAGACGTGACATTCACACATGACTGAAGCAGAATGAGTCAGACTTGTCCCTGCGGATCGTCAACAGTTGGCTCCTCCCCCTCAGCTCCATGTCGCCCTTCATCCCTTCGCCCCCCCCCCCCCCCCCCCCCTCGAGCCGCGCCGTCACTTTTCCACATTTCTTCTTCTTGGACGCTGCTTCCTCCTCACACAGTTTACTGATGAATGAATCGTCCAATCACAGCAGAGTTCGTTACATCGTTATTACAATTAAGAAAAGCGTTTCCACCAAACATCTGAAGATCAAATCTGCTGCTGACTGATCACAGATCAATAATCCATTAATCATTAAGACATGATGAATAAAACTGGATGCTGAGAATTCAAACAGTCAGGAGGCCTCCCATCCATCGTCAAGACAACTGCAGCCGCTGATGAAGGCAAGGACCCAACTGAGTTCATCCACATTTAATGAGAAATTCTTAATAATAAATCCAAACATCTGCACAGCTGATGTTACTACGACTGACTTACGTTTCTTCATCGGTCATTGATCAGTCATTGATCAGTGGGGACAGAGTCACACAGTCAGGCCTCGTCCACACGTGTACCAACCTGTCCTCAAACAAGACGACAGAACTGAACCCAAAACCACCAAACGTTACGGTCGCAAGTTGGTTAGGTTTAGGTTTAAGGGTTAACTAACCAGCCCGCCTGCTCTCTTCTGGACTACAGGTCTACGGAAACAACACCGTTCTGGATTTGTGTCCAAACACAAACTTCAGATTTCTCAGACTTTCTCAGGTTAGGTTAGGTAAGGGTTAGGTTAGGTTAGGGTTAGGTTAGGTTAGGTTAGGGTTAGGTTAGGTAAGGGTTAGGTTAGGTAAGGGTTAGGTTAGGTTAGGGTTTGCACGGCTGAGTCTGATTTATGACTTCACTCAGCACTTTCTTCTGGTTTTGGATCATTTTCAATAAAATAAGCAGATTGTTCTATTTGACGTATCGCTGGCGTAAACTGTGTCGCCACCTGCTGGCCCAGTGTGCTTGTGTTGTAGCGTTCTCGTATGGTCGAAGAGAAAACACGTGTAAAGAAGGCCTCTCCACAGTGAACACCGTCCCCGTCGAGGTCCAGGACCTCCGAAGTCAAACGGACACCTGCCGTAATAACGATGTTTCCTCGTGGTGTTCGGTTAAACACTAATGAGCTGGATGCAACAGCAGGGGGCGCCGCTCAGCGACAGTCCAGCTCGTCTTCAGTCTCCCTGCAGGTACTGAACAGAAAAGGCCTCCAGCTGAGTCTCCAGCTCCGTGGCTCGATTCCTGGACACACAAACACAAAGCGAGTCACCGGTTATTTCACTCAGAGGTGTCAATCAATCAATCAATCAATTTTTATCAATCAATCAGTCAGTGTTTCTCTCTCCAGCTCCAGGTCACAGCAGTGTTTCTCTCAGACTGTTTCCATAAAGAGCAGCTCAGAACAAACTCTTTCATTCAGAGACCAAAGATTCAGGAATTCAACAGGAAGGATTCAAGAATCCCCACAGAGCAGCTCAGAGATTAGATTAGGACCCAGTGGAGGAAGAACTCCCCTTTAACGGGAGGAAGAACTCCCCTTTAACGGGAGGAAGAACTCCCCTTTAACGGGAGGAAGAACTCCTCTTTAACGGGAGGAAGAACTCCCCTTTAACAGGAGAACTCCCCTTTAACAGGAGAACTCCCCTTTAACGGGGGGAACACCCCTTTAATGGGAAAACTCCCCTTTAACGGGGGGAACTCTGATCACAGGAAAGAACGATGAAGGTGAGCGACGACCGATCAATAACTGTCATCGATAATCTGTCAGCAGCACAGAGAAGACGGTGTGACTGTGTTTGATGACGTCATGTGAAGGATTCTGGGACAAACAGCAGGTTCAGTCTGTTTGGCTCCAGCACATAGACAGGTCCGGCTGTGTCTAGCCTAGCTTAGCACAAAGACTGGAAGCAGGGGGAAACTGCTAGCCAAGCAAAAAAATAAAGATCCCCCCCCTCCATCAGCTCCAGCTCCGTCTGATCGACCCCCCCAGCAGGTAGTGTACCCTGCCCCCCCCCCCGACCTGAAGGCCTTGGACCTCCTCTGGATGTTCTCCAGTCTCTGGATCCTGAAGCTCAGCTGGCGGATGTTTCCCTCCAGCTCGGCCTCGCTCAGGTCCACTCTCTGCGTCAGCCTGCCGAACGTGGACGTCAGCTCCCTGAACACAAACACCACAGGTGAGTCTCCGCCCCCCGGCAGGTGTTCACGCGTGTGTCGGGGGGGTCTTACTTGTACACCTGCTGGCTGCAGGCGGAGCTGCTGACTGGGATGACGGCCCTCAGGCGCCGGGCGGCGTGCTGCACAAACTGCTGCTTCAGAGCGCGCTCCCTGCTGGCGTCGGTCCAGGTGAGTCTCTCATACAGGTAGAGCAGACCGTACAGAGACACAGAGAGGGCGATGAGACGCCAGCCCACAGAACGGCACACCTGCAACACACACACACACACACACCTGAGAGGCTTTTAAAGGAGCAGTCTACTCAGTTTTAAGTTGGTTTCAGAACAAAAAGGTTTAAAGTTTAAAAAGTAAAATTTGCTTTTGTACTTTAATGGTTTTAATGTCTGTAACTAAAAACATTAAATGAGGTTCTGCAGCTGCTGTTTCAGCCCTGAGTTCTGTCTGCAGGCGTCATGTTCCTCCACCGACCTGCAGATCTTCTGAACACTGAGACTCTGACGTGGACTTTAGAGACACCTGATCTCTGAGGAGGACCTGAGCTCTGAGGGAGACCTGAGCTCTGAGGGGGACCTGAGCTCTGAGGGAGACCTGATCTCTGAGGAGGACCTGAGCTCTGAGGAGGACCTGATCTCTGAGGAGGACCTGAGCTCTGAGGAGGACCTGATCTCTGAGGAGGACCTGATCTCTGAGGAGGACCTGATCTCTGAGGAGGACCTGAGCTCTGAGGAGGACCTGATCTCTGAGGAGGACCTGAGCTCTGAGGAGGACCTGATCTCTGAGGAGGACCTGATCTGTGAGGGAGACCTAAACAGAAGCTTTGGGTGTCTGAAGAGCAGCCGGAGACAAAGTGACGTCCTAAGAGACTCTGAAGCTGCTTCTGATAGAAAGCTGTCACTCTGCACCTGCTGCACCTGAGCTAGTTAGCATGGAAGCTAACAGGCTAACAGCTGTTTGTAGCCTGAACAACAGCTGACTACAACCTGCACTGAGCTCCAGTCTGACTGATGTTAGACACTGAACAGGTCGGAGTCAGCTGGTGATCACATACATAGATTATTGATAGATTATTGATGCTCCCACAGCCCCGTCTGCTTCCCTCCATCCACACCACCTTCACCTCCAGGAGGCCACGCCCAATCAGAGTCAGGAAGTGGAGACCATCTCAGTCCTCTGGACTGTAGTGAGACATCTGTAGTTATAGAGGATCTTTGCTAATGTGACACAACCGATGTGCTCCGGGCCTCCGGGGGGCGCTCTGAGGGGAGCCGATGGACTTTCACCACAGGAGAGAGAGTTTGAGTGAAGAGGCAACATAAAGGAAAACACTAGACTGTGTGATCAGGTGATCAGGTGATCAGGTGTTTGTGTGTCTGAACCAATCAGCTGAGGATCAGTGGCGCTGGCAGGACGTACCACTCCCCCGATCACCAGCACTGTCATGGACGCCCGGGAGGTGACGGAGACCAGACCTGTTGCTATGGAAACCACCATCTCATCCTTAAAGCTGGAGGCCTCCTGCAGAGACAGAGGATTAGAAAGGCGTTTCCATGGTTACCGTCTTCAGCCCAGAAATGATCCAGTGACGCCCCGAAGGCGGCGTGAACACCTGCAGCCGCGGGTCGGAGCCACTCAGCGCTCGCTTGGCGTTGGTGGCGCCGATGAAGCGGGTGACGAGGGCGGTCCAGCCCAGGGAAAACTGGAACTCGATGTTTTCACGGAAGTCTGCGCAGAGGGCGACGAGGCCGAGGTCGTAGGTCAGGTCGAAGGAGGAGGAGGGGGCGGAGAGCTGCTCCTGGGCGCTCAGAGACAGCAGAGGACGGACGCTGTCTGAGGACAGAGGACAGAGGACGCGTCACATCACCTGCTGGAGGCCGACGAATAGCGAGGAGGACGCACAGAGCGAGGCGTCGTACCGATCATGAGTCTCTGAGCGTCTCTGATGTCTCTGAGGACGCTGACGGAGCAGCGATGAGCCAAACAGCCGATCAGCCTCTCCTCCACGTGCTGCAGCAGCTTCTGGAGACACACAGACACACACCTTCATCACCTTCATCACCTTCATCACCTTCATCACCGTCAGCCTCTTCAGTTCTCTGCTGCCTCACAGGTGGAGCTGACAGTCTGACAGAAGAACTGATTAGAAACGGCTTCGTCATTAAAACACTAAAATGAGCAGAAATCACATTTAGTTTGTTGAAGCTGATCAACGTGTTAACGATCATGTGTGTGTGTCTGAACACACCCTGTGCTCGTTCGGTAAACTGGATTGGAAGTAAAGCAGCTTAATGTGTCAACATTTAGATTAAGTGTGTGTTAATGTTATAAGGTTTAGTTCAGGTTAGTTCAGGTGTGTTCAGGTGTGTTCAGGTGCACTGAGGTTACAGAGTGAAGGAGTCTAAAGAAACCCTACCTCCAGTCTTTATGCTACGCTAGGCTAACAGCTCCCTCTACCTCCACTCTTAATGCTAAGCTATGCTAACAGCTCCCTCTACCTCCAGTCTTAATGCTACGCTAGGCTAACAGCTCCCTCTACCTCCACTCTTAATGCTAAGCTATGCTAACAGCTTCCTCTACCTCCAGTCTTTATGCTAAGCTAGGCTAACAGCTTCCCCTACCTCCAGTCTTTATGCTAAGCTAGGCTAACAGCTTCCTCTACCTCCAGTCTTTATGCTAAGCTAGGCTAACAGCTCCCTCTACCTCCAGTCTTAATGCTAAGCTATGCTAACAGCTCCCTCTACCTCCAGTCTTAATGCTAAGCTATGCTAACAGCTCCCTCTACCTCCAGTCTTAATGCCAAGCTAGTACTGCAGGACTCACAGTTTTGTAGAGCTCCAGAGTCTCTGGTGTCGGGTTGAAATCAGCTCTGAACTCGTCCACCAGAACAGGAAGTGACCGGATCTGATCCGACAACGCCATGGCAACCTGATGACGAACAACACCAACCTGATGTTACTCAACATGAACACACTGATAAAGTCACGGTGATCCTACAGGAAGTTACTGTGACCCTACGGGAAGTTACTGAGACACTACGGGAAGTTACTGTGGTCCTACGGGAAGTTACTGTGACACTACGGGAAGTTACTGTGACCCTACGGGAAGTTACTGTGACCCTACGGGAAGTTACTGTGGTCCTACGGGAAGTTACTGTGGTCCTACGGGAAGTTACTGTGACACTACAGGAAGTTACTGTGATCCTACGGGAAGTTACTGTGACCCTACGGGAAGTTACTGTGACACTACGGGAAGTTACTGTGACCCTACGGGAAGTTACTGTGGTCCTACGGGAAGTTACTGTGACCCTACGGGAAGTTACTGTGGTCCTACGGGAAGTTACTGTGACACTACGGGAAGTTACTGTGATCCTACAGGAAGTTACTGTGACACTACAGGAAGTCACGGTGACACTACAGGAAGTTACTGTGATCCTACAGGAAGTCACGGTGATCCTACAGGAAGGGTCCTGGAGGGGTCTGTGTTTCATTTAGCGAACACATGAAGAGACGACGTTTCACAGCAAAGTTTGAGTTTATGTTTGGCGGCTAAAACAAAGCTAGCTAACACTTTGGCTACCGTTAGCTAATGTCGCTAACTGGCGTGAGCCTGCTGCTCCTAAAGGAAAGCCTTCATCACCTTGGCAGCGACGTCCTCTGTCAGAGTCCTGATCCTCAGTTTGACGCTGTCGCTCAGACGGTTAATCTGTCCTCGAACGAAGTCCAGCCGGTCCCTCTGATCCTCCCGCTCCTCCAGGCAGAGGATCCTGTCAGAGTCAGAGGTCAGAGACACTCAGGACTTCCTGGAAATAAGCTTTGTTAAAGAGGAAGTGTGTTTTTCCTGACTTCCTGTCGGCGGAGGAGATGTTGATGGCGTCCATCACGGCCTTGATGGCCTCAGTGATCTGCCACGCCCTCACGGTGTGCTGCTCAAACTTGGTCTTCACCGCAGACTGAGAGATGAACTCCTGTGGGGTCAAAGGTCACCAACAGTCAGGGCTCAGCTCTGCCTGCTCGCCACACGAAGCTCATTCTGACTCTGTACCTCAAACGTCCTCTCAAACGTCTGGAACTCCCTCAG